>NW_015166593.1:5360-59170 GCF_001447785.1 Gekko japonicus | reverse complement strand
TGGTAGAGGCTGCAGGTGGGGGAGGCAGATGGAAATATGAAGACTGGGGGACAGGAAATGGGAGGTTGATGCTTGGCTGGGAAGTAGATAGGATTGCCAACTCCAGGTTGGGAAATTCCTGGAGACTTGACGGGTAGAGCCTGAAGAGGGTGGGGTTTGAGGAGGGGTGGGACCTCAGACAGGTACAATACCATAGACTCTGTCCTCCAAACCAGCCATTCCGTCCTGAGGAACCATTGTTTCCAATCTCCAGATGAGGGCTGGAGATCACTCAGAATTATAACTGCTGTCCAGAAGGGAGGGGGGAGGAGATAGAAAGCTGAAATCAGAGGGGCAGATAAAAGTAGGTTGATCGTTGGCTCAGGAGATATGGTTGCCACCTCCAGGTTGGGAAATTTCTGGAGATTTGAGGGGTGGAGCTTGGAGAGGGTGGGGTTTGAGGAGGGCTGGCACCTCAGACACGTACAATGCCATAGACTCCACTCTCCAAACCAGACATTTCCTCCTGGGGAACCATTGTTGCCAATGTCCAGGTGAGGTAGCAAAGATCAGTTCATCTGGAGAAAATGGTGGACTCTATGTCATTATACCCTGCTGAGGCCACCAGAGAAAATTGATGCTGAGTGCCCAAGGCCGGGGCACTCTCCCAGAGCCTCTTTCTAGAGCTCATTGTATTTATTTCCACAACGGCCCTTATTCCTAGTTATGAATAAAAGGTAATAAACTGTGTCCCAGTTCAGATTTAAGAATGTGATATTTTAAGGCTCTGATCTATGCTACTGCCTCCCAAGAAATTTGAACTACCTCTGCCCATAAGACAGACAGGCCCATAGCTACAGTGGGGCCTGTTGGGGCCCAGTCCCCTAACTTACCATGAAGGCCCCATGATGTCTCATCCAGCACAGACCCCCGACTCCCAATTTTTTATTTTATCATGCTTGTAGCCAACAAGACCCACACCGCAGCAACCCCATGCCACTCTCTCTTGACATGGCCACTCTCTCTCATGACCAGCAAGCTGGCAAGAAGTCAAGCCCCGTGCCGCCCCCCAGTCCCACACTGCTGTCTCTCACCTCTCGCCAGCCATGGCCGCTCTCTCGTCACCGGCAAGCCGGCAAGAAGTCAAGCCCTGCACCGCCCTCCAGTCGCACTCCACTCTCTTACTGTACTTTTAGTAGTTCGTAGCATTGACGTTTCAGTGGAATTCTGCCAACTCACTGGCTCCCCTTTTGGGCCCACTGCAACACAGCACAGGGGGTGAGGGACAAGTGGACATCGATGCAAAGAGAAAGCAATTGACCTCCCTTCTTTCTCCACCAAGCCCCACCCCACCCTCCATTCCCATGCCAAAGATTCCTCGCCCACCTGATAGGCTGGATTTTCTTCTTTTGTTTTGTTTTGTTTTGCATTTGAAGAGAATGCCCTGCAAGGGAAAAAAAATTGCCTCACAAACCGAAAAAATCCAGGCTATGACCCTGAAGACAACTCCAGAAACACATGTAGGGGCACCAAAGAAGTGTAAGAGTGGCTTCTCAAATTTATCAGATATAGCCTCGATATAGCCTCGATCCCTAACTAAAAGGCCCTCTTGGAAGGCTCTCCCAAACAGCACCCCAGGAGCTGAGAGAGGACAGAAGAAAATATCAACTTTCCTCCCATGCATAAGAGGAAAAAAAACCTTTCCACTTACAGGTAGGGAAGGTTAGGTGCCGCCAAACGAATCCGTGAAGTACCGTCTTTGTTAGCCCTACATTTTCAAGCACACGGATGCATTTGTCTCCCATATCTCAGAGGCTTAAATCCTCCTTTTTAAATGAAATAATGATGATAGTATTATTTGGATGTCGTTTCCGTGGAGAGCCAAAGGTCTCGGCATAACCGAGTGGTCCATGATGACCGGACGGACAACGTGGATCTAGATCTGAAGAGCACGCCATCTAATCTTTTAGCACTACGCGCACTTTATTGCTGTTATTCTTATAATGCTGAAAACTACCATCGAAGTCCACCGTCGAATCCAAAGGAAAAGATCCTGCTGTTAGGTGCCTAGTTAGGAAAAATACCCTCCCCTCACCATTGTACCCTAGCTTAGATAAATTGTGTGTGTATATGTAAACCGCCCTGAGCCTCATGGATAGGGCGGTATATAAATCACAAATGTAATGTGATATGGAAATCACAAATGTAATGTAATGTAATGTAATATGGGTTAGTATGTATTTTTATGTAGTTTAAAACTTTTATGGTTATGCCAATTAGGTACATTGTATTGCTCGTTAGCCACCCTGAACCTGTTCGCAGTATGGGCGGGGTATAAATATAATTAATAAATAAATAGTATAGCTGACTGGATCAAAGAAAAAAGGGGAGCATGAAGGGCAAATAACGCCCCCCCCGATATATCACAGTCCCATCCTAAGCAGAATCGCCCCATTCTAAGGAGGAGATTGGATTCACACACCGCCCTTCACTACCCGAAGAAGTCTCAGAGCGGCTGACAATCTCCTTTCCCTTCCCCTCCCCACAACAAACACCCTGTGAGGTAGGTGGGGCCCTTTCGAGAACTGCGCCGGAGATGACAGCTCTGAGAGAACTTGTGACTGACCCAAGGTCACACCAGCAGCTGCATGTGGAGGCATGTGGGATCAGACCCTGCTCTCCCTGATTAGAGTCCATGCTCCTAACCACTACACCAAAACACTACAGCAGGGGAGCCCGATGGATCCATAGCCATAGTCTCAATAGAGGGGACCAGGAAGAGGCAGTGAAAGAGGGAGGCGGAGGAAGTGAGGCATATTGAACACTGCCAGGAACCCACTTCCTTCTAGTGGGCTGGACTTGGTATTGGGAGGACCCTGTGATTGGGGTGCCGTTGCCAGACTGCTGTGGGGCCGAACTGAGCATGAGGTCTTGGGGAGGAAGAAGAGATTGGATTTATACCCCGCCCTTCACTTGGAGTCTCAGAGCGGCTTACAAACTCCTTTCCCTTCCCCTCCCCACAACAGACACCCTGTGAGGTGGGTGGGGCTGAGAGCTCTGACACAAACTGCTCTTTTTCAAGGACAGCTCTTGTCAGAGCTTGTGACTGACCCAAGGTCACACCAGCAGGTGCAAGTGGAAGAGTGGGGAATCAGATTAGAGTCCACACACTTAATCACGACACCAAACTGGCTCCCCAGGATTGGGGATGGGCACAGGGGTCATGGATATACAGACAGTGGGGTACTGGGTCTTTGGCCAATGAAGATACAGGGAGGGGGCGTCCAGGTGAAATAACTGGAGAAGGACCCCGCGGAACTGTGACAAGTGCATTACAGTAATCCAACTCGGATGCGATCAGAGCACGGGTCTCTGCCCACGGCCTTGTAGGACTATAACTCTGCACAGGACTGGCCCTGCTGGATTGTTTTCTGTTTTAGTCACCCACGAATTAAAAAAAGCACGCCAGGGAAACCACGTATGAATCAGTTTAATTTTTATTTGTCTTTTAGATGTGATTATACACATTCATGTGTCTACTTAAAATCCTGCACTGTTACATTAGACAGTACGATAACATTCAACTTGAGGTACTTCATATTTATATATCTGTCCTTCATAAATAAATGCCATCGGGTTGCTATAGTCAAAGCGATGTCCCAAGCACAACTGGATGCAGCCGTGTCTGAAATAACAAAGTTTTAACATGTCTTTTTTTTCCTCTCTCTTCAGCTCAGTGCAATTACTGTAGAAATTAGAACATTTACTTAAATACTATGTCAGATATGCTTAGAAGTATATTACACCACAAATCCAGTTAAGTCTGCCTTCCCTCTCCAGTTCACCATGCAAGACGATGTTAGGTATAATTTAAAATGGCATGTCTAGCATCGCCCCATTTCACACCTTCTGTTGTGTTCCAGATAGATATGTCTGGTCTTTTAGATACACCAACCAATAAATTCAGGAATACATGCATTTAGAACCAAATTTCTATTAGGGTGCAAAGCTTTTATCTGGAAGCAATCCTATAATCCTACTGAGTTACTCAAGGGTAGATAGTTTGATACCATCTACAAACCATTTAAGGCCACATACGCTTGACTGAATCTAACTTAGTTTGGGTAGTTATGGTTCACTGGCACCTAATTAAAGGACTGTTCCAAGGTAGGCGAATGTTTCCATTATAGTGTGGTACGCAGCCCCCTTCTTAAAACTGTACTGTTAAAAGTTCAATGCATGTTTTAAGTTGAATACTTCTATATGAACAAATATGAGACACTACTTGGTGGATTTAACAAACAAAGGTCTGGGATGTGATCGGAAATCCCCATATTTGCAGAAATCCACACGTTTGCTGTTCCTTTTTCTGTGATGGGAAATGTTACTGGCTTGAATAAAGATCCCCTATTGAATGAGTAAACCATTCCTGTGCCCATAGCAGAGAGTACAGAAAACCCTTTTACATGTCAAAGATGCTGAACGACAATCCTGTAATTATTTTTTAATTTGTTGTCACTTATTTCTATGTGTCTTAAATGGACTTCAGTCCTCAGAGACAAAGTTGGATGTTACTTCTCAGGGAAGTATCCCGACTTTTGACAAAATTTCATGTCCCCCGTTCCAGCCAGGGTTGGATCCTGGAGTCATGCAAAGCAACACAGTATGGGCTGCTACACTCGTTACTTTCTCTCAGGAAGGACGGTTGCTCCTACAATTCTCACTGGGTCGCTCCCTGGAGAAGAATTATGGTTGATTTTATTCTGTTTTTAATGTTTTATGTGGCACATGTTGCCCTTATTTGTAAGCCGCTCTGAGCCCACTCGCGAGGAGGGCGGGATATAAGCGTAACAATAAAATAAAAAATAAAATAAAGACTGATAGACTGGTGCTTAGGTGAATTATCAGTCTTGTCCTCTGACTTGCCCCTAAAGTATTCCATTGACCGTGGTGGTGGAAAGTACCACCAAGTGGCAGACAATTTATGGCAACCGTTTCCAAGGCAAGAGACGTCCAGAGGTGGTTTGCCATCGCCCGCCTCTGCGTAGCAACCCTGGACTTCCTTGGTGGTCTCCCATCTAAGTACTAACCAAGGACGGCTGTGCTCAGCTTCTGAGATCATAGAATGTTAGAGTTGGAAGAGACCTTGAAGGTCATCTAGTCCAGCCCCCTGCACTCTGCAGGAGCACAGCCAAAAGAGAGCCCTACAACACACCCAAAAGATGGTCATCCAGCCCCCGCGTGAAAACTTCCAGCGAAGGAGCATCCACCACCTCCCGAGGCAGACTGTTCCACTGCTCAACCACTCTGACAGTTAGGAAGTCTCTCCTGATATTCAGCCGGCAACGACTCTCTTGTAACTTCCACCCATTAGATCTAGTCTTGCGATTTGGAGCAAGAGAGAATAGATCTGCTCCATCTTCTACATGACGGCCCTTCAGATACTTGAAGACTGCAATCATGTCTCCTCTAAGCCTTCTCTTTCCCAGGCTAAACAGACCCAACTCTTTCAGCCTTTCCTCCTAAAACTTGGATTCCAACCCTCTCACCATCCTGGTTGCCCTCCTCTGGACACGTTCCAGCTTGTCAATATTTTTCTTAAAACATGGTGCCCAAAACTGGACACAGGACTCCAGGTGAGGCCTGACCATAGCAGAATAGAGCGGAACTATCACCTCCCATGATCTGGACACAAGGCTTCTGTTAATGCATCCTAAAATCCTAAGCTCTGACAAGGTAATGGCAACAATATAGTAGCAGACTTAAATTTGGGTTTCACTCCTTTGCCTATATATATGTATATATGCGTGTGTGTATACATACACACATTTCTGTATATATCTCAATTCTGAAATCTAGTTTCTTCAGCACCTTAAAAATGTAGGTTACTTCATTAGTTCTTCACATATTTAAGGGGCAAGTAAAAGGTGGGGGGGGGGAAGGAAGGAAGAAATCTAACGGTCCCCTTATTAGCGTGCTGGCTTTTGATCCCAAAGGTCCTTTTCACAGTCATTCATCTTAGCAGCAGCCCCGGATTTAATTGCAATTTCTAAAGGATTGAAATTGAAAACTGTCAGAAGTGATGGTTAGCATACTTTATATTCCATTGTGTGAGACACCCAAGATAAATGTACGCCAGACAGAATACAAATATTTAATGACACGGATGCATCACCTGTGGCGCAATCCTAGGCACAGTTTCCCCCGCCTAAGCTCGTCGGCATGAAGGGGCTGAGATAAGAGTAACGTTGCATAGGACTGCGCAGGAACTCTGTTGTATTGATTCTCAAACCAGGGAGACAGACTGATGAAATGTTTTTTAGAACTTGCTGCGGCAGGGGGAAAAATATATATATATCTCTGCCATACGTGCCTTGAGCACAATTTTTTTTTAAAAAAACCTTTAACATTATTCCAGTTTTTTATCTATTCGAAGGCAGCCCATGTCACAAATGTAAAATCCCAAACTCATCTCTTTTCCTAAACATCTGGAACAGCCAACTCCGGGGTTCACGTTCCTCTTAAGGCAACAGAAGTATTCTACGTCTCACACAGCCGGGCCCGCGTTTCTCTCCCCTGACTGGACGGAACCAGCATCTCGATATTTACATTCCTTTGAGAAATGCGGGCGTCCTCGTTTCCGGCCACTGGTACTGTGCTTCATTTTAATTGGCATTGGACGTGTGTAGGGAAGACGGAAGTGGTTCGTTCCAATTCACAACCAAGGAAGGAAAGTAATTTAGCGCCGTACTATTGGTATAAGGACCGCATGAGACTACACGTTTATTCACAATTGGGTAGAGAAGGGCTCTCCAGTTTTCTATTTTGATTCCAGGCTTATTTATAAGTAAACCAGTATTTATTTATAAGTAAAAACCGCAAAGGTATTATCATGGTGAAGGGGAAGGGAGATTGCGTCAAGAGGGGGGCAAACTGTGCAACTCAGGGTCACACGAACGCGTGAAGCTGCCTCTTACTGAATCAGTCCATTGATTCATTGAGGTTAGAATTGCCTACTCAGGCTGGCAGCTGCTTTCCAGCGGTCTCGGGCAGAAGAGGTCTTTCACATCACCTCCTACCTGGCCCTTTGAACTGGAGATGCCGGGGATTGAACCTGGGACCTTCTGCAAGCCAGGCAGATGCTCTGCCACGGAGGAAGAGCCCTAACGTTGCTCCTGACTAGGCCCAGTTCCTTTCCCCAAAGAAATCAACGGCAGCCATGCACTTGTATGAGAAATACAAAGTGCTGTACCCAGGTGACCTTCTGCTGGGGCAAACCCGGGGGTCTCTTGACGGTTCCATGGGGCAAAGCGGGCAGAGAGAGCAAAAGGAGTGCCACAGAACCAACAAGTTAACAATCCAAATGCCAGCTTTCATAGATTTGATAACAGGGTAAGGTTGTGTCTGAAAGCAGCAGAGCGCTATTGGTGACAGTTTATCCTGCGCAACACATGCAATTTCACAGTATTTTTTTTTTTTTAATTTTGGGTTCCTGAAAAGACACGTAAGTACAGTTAATTACTTTGGGAGAGAGTCTGCAGGAGCTTTTTCCAAGAACATCATGGACAGATTATACTAATTGTCAGTCTGCTTTGGTGTACATCCTGTTTCGTAAACAGCTCCTATATACTCTGGGAGTATTTATATGTTTGGGGGGGGGAGGAAATGTGTACTTTGTTTCATAATCTATAACCCGGGGATTTAAACCCAAGAAGGAGCGTTGTTCTTGAAAAAAGCTGCACACACTTTGTACGTGTGAGAAAATTGATTGGCTTTAGGTTTTCATTTGATTGTTTAGGCTTTAGGGGCGGGGGGTTCCCAACATTTTCGAGCCCGTGGACACATCTGGAATTCTGACACGGCACGGTGGGCGCAGCAGTAACATGGCTGCCACAAAATGGCTGCTGCGAGAGGCGAGGCCAGCAACAAAATGGCTGCTGTGGCAATCTTTTTAAAAAAATCCACGCAGCTGATCAAATCCCCAGGAGCCAATCAGAAGCCCTGCTGAGCAAAAGCCCTATTTGGCCCCACCCCACTTCCTAAAAACACTTGCTGGGTTCCAGAAACTGCATTGGCTGGGGACCTCTGGCTTAGGGTTTATTTAGGCTTTAGATTTTCCCATGTCCAACCTAAGTTTGCAACTCTAGAGTGTACTTTAGGCATTGCAAACAATTCATGGCACTAATGCCCAGACGCCAGGAGTCCAGTAGTCATGGAGGGTAAGTCTATCAACGGCTACTAGCCATGGGTGCTGAGGGGAACCTCCACATTCAGAGGCAATAAGCCTCTGAATCCCAGAGCCAGGAGGCAACATCTGGCCTCTATGTCCTGTTGTTGGCCCTCCAGAGGAACTGGTTGGCCACTGTGTGAGACAGGAAGCTGGACTAGATGGACCCTCACTGGTCTGATCCAGCAGGGCTCTTCTGATGTTCTTATCAGGGCCTCTATATCCTGTTGTTGGCCCTCCAGAGGAACTGGTTGGCCACTGTGTGAGACAGGAAGCTGGACTAGATGGACCCTCACTGGTCTGACCCAGCAGGGCTCTTCTGATGTTCTTATCAGGGCCTCTATGTCCTGTTGTTGGCCCTCCAGAGGAACTTGTTGACCACTGTGCAAGACAGGATGCTGGACTAGATGGACCACTGGTCTGATCCAGCAGGGCTCTACTGATGTTCTTATGAAGGCCTCGGCCTCTATGCCTTGTTGTTGGCCCTCCAGAGTAACTACTTGGCCACTGTGTGAGACAGGAAGCTGGACTCAATGGACCACTGGTTTGATCCAGCAGGGCTCTTGTTATGTTCTTAGTCAAGAGCACTTTGACTCATGATACTACTAGATAATGAATCAAAACTGACTCAGTGTTATGTCTGGGTACACTAGCCCCTTAAGCGAGGTTCTTAAGGTGCCATTCAAGTTTACCTTACTGAAGACACCAATCTATCCTCAACTTAAAAAGTAGGGAAATAAAACAAAGAAACAAAGCTCCTTTGCAGACACAAAAATGGGAACAATACAGCTCCGGAATACTACTGTAAGCAACTTTCCAGCAGGAAGAATTATGGGGCTGTCATTCCGAAAGTGCGCTTTCATTTTCACGAACACGAAATGGCTCGCTATCATTCAGTTACGCTCATTTCCTCCCATTTTTACTGCCAGCCATCCTGTGGGCCCTTTCCTGCCAAGAATGCGGGAAGCCTGACAACCAATTTAAAGAGGGGGTCGGGGAAAATGCTTCTGGACAACAGAAAGCTGCATTTCTGATCTGACTGAAGATTCGGTCAGATCACGAACGAGCAGGCGAAACGCAATTCGCGTGCCCCTTATTTTAGGCGGCGGTAGCTGACTGCGTCAGAATCATTTCTTTTAAAAAGACACACTTAACTCACAGTTAAATGAAATTTACCAACAGGTGTAGGTGTTGATCTTAATAGTTATTCTAGGTTGTGTAGTAAGAAATGCTACCCAAAGCAACTACCTGCTGTAGCTGTGCTAGAAAGTCTCTGTTGAGCCCACTACAAGGGGTATTTCAGCTGTGTTGGTATCTAACCCCATAGCCGCACAACAGTTTCTGCCAGTGGGCATCAGGGATTAACATTAATCAAGATTAATTAAAATGAATCCACATTCTAGGCATAATTGCAGTATGTCCAGCCTAACGTTTGGCTCTCGCCCAGAGAGAGAGGCAGAGGGTCTTTGGAGCCAACTTGCTTCCAACTATTTAATTATCCAGTTACTTACTTGGTGTGGCATTAATAACATTCAAGAGGAAGTTAAGGGAAGGACGACAACAAAACGTCGCCCCAGAGCCGATACATTCCACTGCGACAGCAATATAATCCTCCAAAGGTTTTTAGCTCTTTCCGAGAGGGGGAAAGCAATTCCATTCCAAATAAGTTCTCACCCAGCTTTATGGGGGGAAAAAAAGTTATCTCCACAAAACTCGCTGCCTTTTTAAACCCGTCGTCTGACAACGAACAGGGACTGGGAGCCAAGAGAGGCAGTTTGCAAAATGGCTGCCAAGCTTGACGGAATGGAGAAAGATATATACGTTTTACAAAGCAGAGAGGCAGCGACGCCTAATACTGAAGCACTGCCATGCCGGAAGAAACACTGGATTCAACGGTGGCGGAAAATGCCATCAAGTCACATCCCACTTACGGCGACCCTGCAGGGTTTCCAAGGCCAGAGACCGTCAGAGGTGGCTTGACGTTGCCTGCCTCTGCGTAGCGACCCTGCCCTTCCTGGGTGGTCTCCCGTCCAAGTGCTGAGCCGGGCCGACCCTGCTTAGCTTCCGAGATCTGATGAGACCGGGCTAGCCTGGGCCGTGCAGGTCAGGCCAAGAGACCAAACAGAGTGGGCTTGCCACTGCCCGCCTCTGCGTAGCAACCCTGGATGACATTGGAGGTCTCCCATCCAAGTACCTACCAGTGTTCCCTCTAAGCTGAGTTAGCGTGAGCTAGCTCACAGTTCTTTAGCCTCTGGCTCATACAGTTTTGTCTTAGCTCAGGAAGGATGGCTCCAGAGCAAACTAATTTATGTAGCAGCCAAACTGTTCGCTCACAACTTTAATGCCAGCCACTCACAAAGTAGAATTTTTGCTCACAAGCCTCCACAGCTTAGAGGGAGCATTGGTGCCGACCCTGCTTAGCTTCCCAGGTTTCAAGGCAAGAGACGTTCAGAGGTGGTCTGCCACTGCCTGCCTCTGCATAGCGACCCCGCACTTCCTTGGTGGGCCAACCAGGGTTGACCTTGATTAGCTTTGGATGGGGTTGTACAGAGGCCAGCGTTTCCAGACTTGAATAAACATGTCTGAAGAGAAGCTCGGCAGAGCGGCGTAAGAGAAAGCGGGGACCACCCGTCTCTTTCGTGGCTGCATAACCCACCATGCTCCTTGAAAAGGTTCCTCTGTAACTGCAGTCCTCTTGAAAACAGCTGGCTAAGCGAGAGGGGTCCGTATGTGTACGGAAGCAGGGCGCTGAGCCCCAACTTTACCTCTCTGATATCTAAATTCCATTGTGTGCAAAGAAAGAGACCTTCTCAAACAAAAGAGCTGCCTGACATCAGAGCAGAATCCGCACGAGAGCCCCAAAGATACAGTCTCTCTGGCCAACATTCCCTCAAGTCTAGGGGGGCATCCAAGAAACAGGAAACATAACTAACCGCAGTTCTGAGAAGTCTGTAAGAAAGCTGTCTACGGGGCGGGGGCAGAAAGAATAACCCACTTATTTAAGATGGGCAGCTGTGATAGTCCGTTTGTAGCAGTAGAAAAGAGCAAGAGTCCAGCAGCACCTTTAAGACTCACCAAGTCTGTGGCAGGGTACGAGATTTCGTGAGTCACCACTCACTTCTTCAGATACACCATCACGTGTCAGCAATGTCCTTCCACCCTCTACACTGGACAAACAGGCTAATCCCTTCGACAAAGAATTAATGGGCATAAGTCTGACACTGGGAACCACAACATTCAAAAACCAGTGGAGGAACCATTTTAACCTTCCAGGACATTCAGTTGCTGACATAAAAGTAGCAGTTCTCTTATAAAGGAATTTCAAAGCGACATTCGAAAGAGAGACTGCTGAATTGCAACTGAAGCTCAAGACAATGCATCCACCTGGACTTAATCGAGACCTAGGTTTCCTGTCTCATTACTAATGCTGATTTCTCCATGCTTATTACTCCTCTGCATATTTCACCTAAGTCCAATCAGATCTGCTTTTGTCATTCACTTGCTACTCTCATTTGCCTGCTAATGTCATTCAGCATCCGAAATCACTCCACTTTCCAAGAAATAGGACAGATGGACTCCCATTCGAGCTGTGTCTGAAGAAGTGAGCAGTGACTCACGAAAGCTCCTCCCCCTGCCACATATTTTGTTAGTCTTTAAGGTGCTACTGGACTCTTGCTCCTTTCTACCATTTATTTAACAAATTGGAAAAACACTGTATTGGTGCCAGACGTAACGGGGCAACATCTATTTGCTCTTCTTCAGCAGGGGAGGACATCTTGACTATGGGAAGACTGGGAAACCCTGACTCTTAGTTTGCGTGTTCTTGGGGCTTTCCAGTCAAAGAAGATTGTTACGTTTTGTCTGTTAGAGCACAGCAAGCATTAAAAACTGCATTTAGGAACATATTACCAGAACGGATCACATCTCTGCAGACAACGAGCTAAGCATCAAACCGGGTCTGAAACCAGACATATAAATCATGTCATTACACTCTCTCTTCGTTGTGGAAGCCCTCTTCTTTTCAGGCGTAAAAGATAAGTTCTGGAATCTGCCCCCCTTGGACCCCCGTGCCGTTGGTACTGTCCGAAGAGCACTGGAACTGGACAGTTACTTTCCCGCACTGGACCTCCGTCATCCCTTCCTGTCCGAAATAGCTGAGTTCGTTGCCATCCAGAATGACGCTGGCTGTGTAAAAAGTATCCGGTTCGATCTGCACGGGGTACTCGAACCACACCGGGAAAGTGTTGCTAGATCCGTCTGAGAAATACTTGCTCAAGTTCTGCCCGAGGATAACGCCTTGGCGTTTGAGTTCAATCTTCGCGCTGTATTCGGCAGACCCGCAGCTGGAGCCGTAGAGGCCGAAGCCGGCGATGAAGACGCGCTTGTCGACGGCGAACTGGATGCTGTCGCAGCGGCCCCTGTAGCGCCACTGGTTGCTGCGGTAGGCACAAGACTGGAAACGGTGGCAGCGCTGCGGGACGAGCCCCTTCCGGGCGTTGCTCACAAACTGCAGCTCCGGCTTCTTGGCCGCCGTGTACCAGAGAAAGATATCGTTCGTTTCGTTGAGGGTCAGGATGCCGGACTGAGCGGCCCCGTTGGCAAAGTCGTCCAGCGCCATCGTGGGGATGCGGATGAGGTAGAGCGCCTTCCCCAGGACCTTCCGCTTGTTTTCTATGCTGACGGGCAGCTCCTGGCGCTGGCACTCCACTTCGGCCCAGCTGAGGGCCGCTTCGAAAACCACAATCTCTTTGGCATTCAGGGTCTCCCTCTGGAGGATGCTCTCGAGCGTCTGGAAATCAATGTCGCAGAACCCCTCGGACTTCAAGGCCAGCTCCGCCTGGGCGTCGATCACTTCCCAGCAACGTTCCGTCAGGTCCGGCTCCTCGAACAAGCAGCTCTGGGAGAGCAGGACGCAGGCGTTCTTTGCGCTCAGGCTGGTCTCGAGGAAGTTCACGCAGGCTCGGGCGAGGTGAGGGACGATGTATTTCTTGGCAGCATAAAGGGTGGCGAGGACCGTGTCGGCGGCCAAGTCGATTTCATCACAATATATGTACCTGCAAGAGAAGACGGACACGTGATGCTACTGTTGAGTGTACTGCGGACGGAAGGGAGGGAGGGAGGACGGAGGGGTGGAGGGAGGGAAGGGGGGATGGATGGATGGATGGAAGGGAGGGGGGAAGAAAGGGAGGGGAGGGAGAGAGGGAGGGTGACGGAGGGGTGGAGGGAGGGAAGGGGGGATGGATGGATGGATGGAAGGGAGGGGGGAAGGAGGGAGGGGGAAGGAGGGAAAGCAAGGGAAAGCAAGGAGGGAAGGGAGGGAGGGAAAGCAAGGGAAAGCAAGGAGGGAAGGAAAGGAAGAAGGGAGGGAGGGAAAGAAAAGAAGGAGGGAGAGAAGGGGGAAACAAGGAGGGAGGGAGGGAAAGGTAGGAAGGAGGGAGAGAGGGAAGGAAGGATGGGTGGAAGGGAGGGAGAGACGGAGGGAGGGAAGGAGGGAAAGGAGGGAGGGAGGGAAAGGAAGGAAGGAGGGAGGGAAGGAGGGAGGGAAGGTAGGTAGGTATGTAGGTAGGTAGGTGAGGGAGAGACATTAGTCAGCAACGGTGGCAATAAAAAGTCACATGTATGGTAAAAAAAAAACCCAAACAATTTATTCAACTGGATTCGAGCCCAGTAGCACCTTATAAATCACAAGATCTTCAGGGTATAAAATTTCAAGAGTCAGAGCTCCCTTCACCAAAACGTTGACTCTTGAAAAGCTCATTCCCTCAAAATCTCGTTTCTCTCTCAGGTGGTACTGGATTCGAATCTAGTTCGCGTGCGGGGAGGGCGGGGTATAAATGAAATAATAAATAAATAAATAGTTTTTCCGCTACAGACTCACACGGCTACCCTTTGAAACCAACATTTATCCAATAAATGCTTATATCAAATACGTCACTTGTAGAGCTGTCAATGGATGAAAGAATTCTCAGCAGATTAATCACCCACTTTTTAACTGCTTCATTAATAGATTAAATGTTAATCACATAGCATATGCTGAAAGCCTCGAGATGAGCACCTCTTTTGAGACGGTGACAAAAACTGTAAGTTAACATGATTTAAACAAAGCTATTAATCAGTCGCTGCAGAAGCCCATCTTTAATACCATTGAAGGTAAAAGGTAAAGGTTTCCCTTGCTTGAAAGCCAGTTGAATCCGACTCTAGGGGTGTGGTGCTCATCTCCGTTCCCAAGCCGAAGAGCCAGCGCTGTCTGAAGACGTTTCCCATTGTCATGTGGCCGGCATGACTAAACGCAAAGGCGCACGGAACGCTGTTACCTTCCCACCGAAGTGGTACTACTTGCAATTTCTTGCTTTCGAACTGGTAGGTTGGCAGGAGCTGGGGCCAGAGACGGGAGCTTACAACGTCACGCGGCACACTCGGGTCTCCAACTGCTGAACTACCGACCTTCCGGTCTGCAGCTTAGCATCTTAACCACTTGAGCCACCGCAGAAAAAAAGTGCAAAAAACCCCCAAGAGAGAGATGCCGTTGACTTGCATCCTCACCACCCAAAGTTGCAGTTGATTAATCTAAAGTGTGCAGCACTGTTGCTATTGTGGTGATGTGCTGGGGTTTTTTGGGGTGGGGTGGGGGAAGTTGTGTCCAGTTTTGGGCACCACATTTTAGGAAGGATGTTGACAAGCTTCAGTGTGTCCAGAAGAGGGCAACCAGGATGGTGAGAGGGTTGGAATCCAAGTCTTACGAGGAAAGGCTGAAAGAGTCGGGTCTGTTTAGCCTGGGAAAGAGAAGGCTTAGAGGGGACATGATTGCGGTCTTCAAGTATTTGAAGGGCTGTCATGTAGAAGATGGAGCAGATCTATTTTCTCTTGCTCCGGATTGCAAGACTAGATCTAGTGGGTGGGAATTACAAGGGAGTCGTTACCGGCTAAATATCAGGAGAGACTTCCTAACTGTCAGAGTGGTTGAGCAGTGGAACAGACTGCCTCGGGAGGTGGCGGGTGCTCCTTCGCTGGACGTTTTCAAGCGGAGGCTGTACGGCCATCTTCCGTGTCTGTTGTAGGGCTACCTTTCAGCTATGCTCCTGCAGAGTGCAGGAGTCGATGACCTGCAAGGTCCCTTTCCAACTCTAACATTCTACAATTCTATGATAAGTTCCAATAGACACTTTCAAGACAGGCGTAAAGGACATCTTTACGTAACAAACAACTCAGGGAATTCAGAAGGTGTAGCAATGAGTTAAAAGCTTTAATTCTTGACTGTTTTGCTGCTCTCACAAAGCATAAAGGGAAACTCCAGTTCAGAGGTATTCCTGAATACCATCAACTAAGAGGAAACAGTGGGGGGGGGGGGATGAAGATCTGTGTGGCAAATGAAGTTCTCTGGGAAATGGGCCTGGGGTCCTGGTGGACAGCTCAATGAACAGTGTCAACCCAGTGTGCTGCAGCAGTGAAAAAGACAAATCCGACGTTCGGGATTATTAGGAATGGGATTGAGAATGAAACGGCCAATGTTGCAATGCCGTGTATAGATCTGTGGTGTGGCCTCGTTTGGAACAGAATCATAGAATGTTAGAGTTGGAAGGGACCTTGCAGGTCATCTAGTCCAACCCTTGCAGGTCATCGAGTCCAACTGTGTACAGTCCTGGTCACTGGAATACTGTGTACCGTTGTGGCCACTGCAGAGCTGGAGAAAGCGCAGAGGAGGGGCAGCCAAGAGGATGAGGGGGTCGGAGCCCCTTCCCCAGGAGGAAAGGCGGAAGAGTCTCTGGGACTTCTCAGTTCAGAAGAGAGACATCTAAGGGGGGAGTGACACGAGAGAGGCTTATAAAATCATGCCCGGGGTGGAGAGAGAGTGGACAGAGAGAACTTTTTCTCCCTCTCCCAAAAGACTAGAACTCGACGGCATCCAATGAAGCGGATGGGCAGTAGGACAGGCAAAAGGAAATCCTACAGAGAGCGATTAAAATGTGGAATTCACCACCAGAGGATGTCGTGATGGCCACAGGAATAAACAGCTTGAAAGGGGGATTAGATAAGACTCATGGAGGATAAGTCTATCAATGGCTACGAGCCACGGTGGCTGAGGGGAAACTCCACATTCAGAGGCACTAATCCTCTAAATCCCAGAGCCAGGAGGCAGCACCAGGGGAAGGCCTCGGCCTCTCTGCCCTGTTGCTGGCCCTCCAGAGGAACTGGCTGGCCCCCGTGTGAGACGGGAGGCTGGACTGGAGGGACCCTCCCTGGTCTGACCCAGCAGGGCTCTTCTGAGGCTCTTCTCAGGGGAAGGCCGAGGCCTCTCTGCCCTGTTGCTGGCCCTCCAGAGGAACTGGCTGGCCCGTGTGGGACGAGAGGCTGGACTGGAGGGACCCTCCCTGGTCTGACCCAGCAGGGCTCTTCTGGTGTTTTCATGGGCTACCTTTGTACCCTGTTCAGGGGCTACCAGAAGCACCAGGCTATCACTGCAGGGAAGAGGGAGCTGGATAACATGGGCCCTGGGTTTTCTTAGGGTCTTTTTTTCATTTCCTCTCCCCGTCGTGGCCAGAGCCCTTCAGTCATCACGGAAGCTGACCACACTGTGCCCCTTTCAGCTGGGTTTGCCTTGTGAGCTGAAAGTGCTCCAGAGAACAGGCTCCACGATCCCCTCTCCTGAGGCCACGTTCTGGGGGCTGCTTGCTGCCCCCAAGGGCAGCTGGCCAGACTCAAAGCACCCCGGCTGTCCCTTGAGTGAACCGAGAACCTGCTCCAAAATTTGTGCTCTGCGGCACCCTCCGTGTGCGCTGCGACTGGCGATGGCACGGGAACAAGAAAACACTTCCCCTTCATACCCTCCGGTTTCGGTCTGCCCGGTCTGAGCGCAACGCACACCAGAAGTCCAATGGGACCAAAAATTGCCTGTTTTTTTGCAGTTTGCAATTGAAACCACAAGAATTTCGACAAGATCAAGCATTTGGGTGGAAGGAGGACAAGCTGCTTCCGCTAACCGGATGGCGATCGGAATTCAGCATTCATCAGAATATCGTTAGTTTCCCGCAGCCTCTAATATTACCATATGGGTAAAACAGAAACATGTTTACTGCAAGAGATTTTGCTGTGGGGAAAATGGCTAGGTAGCCAAACATTTCTGGGAGAAATATGCTGTTTTTTTAAACTCCACTGAATAAAGTGAATCTGTTCTGGACACCTCGGATGAACTGATATCGGCGCGGGAAAATAAATGAAGATAATTAAGCATTCGTCGTCTTAAATCCGTGTACTGCTGGCGTTACTTTTCCCGCTAGCTGCAGGAAATATTTCAGACTAATTTGCACAGCCCTGAAGCAATCCTATTTAAGCTCTTGTTTAAAAGATTCATGTTTGGTCCTTCCTACAGACCACTGATGTCCATTTACTGTGCAACAGAAGCGCCCTTGAATGTCAACTGCTCTAACGTCCACCTCTCGCTATGACAGCAGACAGCGGCTTTTCAGCGTCACAAGGAAAACCAAGCGAAGGTGACACTGGAAAAGGGTAAATATCTCACTTGCCGTCAGCTACATGTGAAAGAGTCGTCGTCATCATACATGGCAGGCAGCGGCATGAGGATTTTTTTGTCTAAATACTTCTGGGGGGGGGGAACATAACGTTCAGCAGTAAAACTGCTGTTGAGGTTTGTGATCGATGGACCATAAACGATGCTCACTGCGTTAAGGTTTCATTTCTGACTATATTTGGCAAGCAAAGCAAATAATTTCCCTCCCTTCTGCATTCAGGACCTGTGAAACAACCAATTGGCCTAGCTTCAGGTCCAGAAGCACCGTAAAGACCAGGGTTTCTGATCTGACCAGTGCTCCCTCTAAGCTGAGTTCGTGTGAACCAGCTCACAGTTTTTTAGCCTCCGGCTCGCACATTTTTGTCTTGGCTCAGGAAGGATGTGGCTCCAGAGCAAACTAACTTATGCAGCAGCCAAATCGCTCGCTCACAACTGTAATGCCAGGAGCTCACAAAGTAGAATTTTTGCTCACAAGACTCCACAGCTTAGAGGGAGCATTGTATATGACCCTACTTGGATTTGACTGACATCTCGTAGGTCTCTGATGTGCCAGTGGACTCAAATCTAGTTCTCAAACTGCAGCCACTCTGAAACACACTGGTCATGAATGACACCTTTCCCCCTAATCTCTTATGGACAAATGTGTGTTAACACCACGCTTGACACACCGGTTTGGCTCCCGCTTCAAACTTCCATGGGTAGAAGGGGTGTGTGTGTGTGGGAGGGGGTGCTATTCCACTCTCTTGTGGTGGGTCTCCGACTCTTCCCCCAACACTATTTCTGGAGATCCCCCAAGCCCACCATTCTGGGGGGCACCTTGGGCCACAGTGGGAGGGGGGAGGGAGGGGAGCCGTGCTCCAGAGAAGTTAGGAGGGATCCAAGGAGGAACGGTGCTGTCCCAGCCTAACTTAAGGGGCCACATTTTGCTTTAATGATGATTGATCATCCCTATTGTATCTCTTAGTTTCACCATTCAACTCAGATAAAAGGGAGTCCTTCTTCACCCAAAGAGTGATTAACACATCGAATTCACTGCCACAGGAGGAGTCGGCGGCTACAAGCATGGACGGCTTCAAGAGGGAACTGGATAAACATACGGAGCAGAGGTCCATCAGTGGCTATTAGCCACAAGGTATAGACAGGAACTCTCAGTCTGGGGCAAGGGATGCTCTGTATTCTTGGTGCTGGGGGGGGGTCAACAGTGGGAGGGCTTCTGGAGTCCTGGCCCCACTGCTGGACCTCCTGAGGGCACCTGGTATTTCTGGCCACTGTGTGACAGAGTGTTGGACTGGATGGGCCATTGGCCTGATCCAACATTGGCTTCTCTTATGTTCTTACATCAGGGGCAGTGATTCTCTGTAGTCTTGGTGCTTGGTGGGGCAACAGTGGGAGGGCTTCTAGTGTCCTGGCCCCACTGCTGGACCTCCTGATGGCACCTGGTACTTTTGGCCACTGTGTGACACAGAGTGTTGGACTAGATGGGCCATTGGCCTGATCCAACACTGGCTTCTCTTGTGTTCTTAGGTCCTTAAGGTATAGATAGGAACTCTCAGGATGGGGCAAGTGATGTTCTGTGTTCTTGATGCTTGGGGGGGCAACAGTGGGAGGGCTTCTAGTGTCCTGGCCCCACTGGTGGACATCCTGAGGGCACCTGGTATTTCTGGCCACTGTGACACAGAGTGTTGGACTAGATGGGCCATTGGCCTGATCCAACATTGGCTTCTCTTATGTTCTTATGACAAATCGCAGTAGGAAGATGAGAAACCGGTTGTCAAAAAATACGGAATGGGGATGATATCTAGGAATATCCGTACAGTATATATACCACCCTGTATCTGGAGAAGTGGCACCCTGAAGACCAACGAAGTTTTATTCAAGGTACCTGAAGAAGTGTCTGTGTGTGCACATGAACGCTTATACCCAGAATTAAACTTTGTTAGTCTTAAAGGTGCCGCTGGACTCAGACTCTGGGCGATTCTGTACCTGGCATTCGCTCCACATTTTCTCGACACTCAGGAAAAGGTGCCGCTCAAAACTAGAAATATGAAGGCCCGGAAAAAAAGCAGGAAAATTTGGGGGGAAAGGGTTTTTTCCTGAAGCCTTTTTTGTTTTTTTCTGAAAAATTGGAAAAAAATGAAAAAAGAAAAGGGGAAAAAATGATTACGAAACATTTTATTTTAACATGATGAATAAAATATTTTAAGACAGTGTTCAAATATTTTCCAAATCATTTCTAAAAAATATGTATGGTATCAGATTGATATAACTTCTGTGCACTGAGGACAAACAAGTCCTAGGTTACAAACTGAACTCTCCAATGCAAGAACAAGATGCATTTCTTCCTTTAGGAGGGGCTATTGTCAGAAGAAAATAAAAAGGTTTCAATTTTGTTTTTGCACGTGGGTGGGTATTCTGTTTGTGATAATTGTTTGGATACAATATATTTTTAATATGCCAGTTGTGATCATTTCATTCCAAGTAAAAATGTCCATAGTCATATTTTATGTTCCTAAAGTAACAGAATGACTTTCAATCTGGAAAAAAGAAGTGCTAATGTAGCATTTTTTTCAATTTTTCCGAAAATTTCCGTTTCCCCCCGGAAAAAAACCCGGGTTTTTTCCCGGGCGTCAACATTTCCAGAAATTTTACATCTCTACTCAAAACCTCATTCAGATCCCCAGGGGCAAGGCTGTGCTGACTGCAAAGTCAGCCCTGAACGGCCATGAATCTATGCACCATAAAATCCGATGATCAAAGAAAGTGAAAGCCGCATGCCATGCGGAGGGGAATCTCTGTTCCAACCTGGGTTGGCTAAAACAACGGAGGGAAAAGCCAACGCAGAACTCCTCTTCATCCTGCTGCTTCAGACCAGCACGGCTGCCCACCCAGTTCTATATACAGTCCTGTGTCTCTTATGCAACCGGTATCTATCCAGCTCTGCAGCTGATGTCCCAGTTGTTAAAATATGCTATTCTTAGGGTGAGCCTCTTTCCATCTCGCCAGGTCTTGTTTCCCCCCCACTGCTGCAGACACCAGGTACAGAGTCGAGTACAGAGCTGGTCGTTCTTAAAGGCCTACTGAAATCAATGGCGATTTGAGCACACTCAAGTGTGTTGTGAGCTGTGCCCTGCTCCTAGTGCGCCTGTGTTTAGCAAGACAACATCACAAAGCTCTATGAAGCATCATTCCCGAAACCATAATTAATCTACGTGAATAAGGCCTATCTGAAGAATCCAGGGGCAGCTTTGGGCACTGCCTCTGCTTACAACAGGACTGAATGGCGGACTCAGAGACCAAGTCCTATGAGGAGAGGCTGAACGGGACGGGCGTGTTTAGCCTGCCGAGGAGACGATGGAGAGGTGATATGATCACCATCTTCAAGGACATGAAGGACTGTCATATATAGAGGCTGGGGCGGAGTTGTTTTCTGTTGCCCCCGAAGGTTGGAATTAAATCAGAAGAGTTTTCGGCTAAATATTGGGAAGAACTTCCTGACAGTGAGAGCAGTTTGGTGTAGTGGTTAAGTGTGCGGTCTCTAATCTGGGAGAACCGGGTTTGATCCCCCACTACTCCTCCACTTGCACCTGGCTGGATGACCTTGGGCAAGCCGTAGTTCTGATAAGAGCTGTTCGTGAAAAAGAGCAGTTTCTGTCAGAGCTCTCTCAGCCCCACCAGCCTCACAGGGTGTCTGTGGTGGGGAGGGGAAGGGAAAGGAGTTTGTAAGCCGCTCTGAGACACCTTTGGGTAGTGAAGGGTGGGGTATAAATCCAGTCTCTCTCTCTCTCTCTCTCTCTCTCTCCTCTCTTCGTGGGACAGGCTTCCTCGGGAGGTGGTGGGCTCTCCTTCTTGGGAGGTTTTCAAGCAGAAGCTAGATGGCTATCTTGACAGCAATGCTGATACTGTGAACTCAGGCAGATCGTGAGAGGGAGGGCAGGAAGGTTTGCCTCAGTGCTTAGTTCTTGTGGCCCTTTCTGACACGCCCAGGGAAATGCTGATCGCCACTTTGGGGTCAGGAGACATTTTTAATCCGGGCCACTTTGGATGGGGATCCTGGAGGTTTATTTGTCATCTTCTAGGCATTGAAAAGGGGTCACTGGGTGTGGGGGGGAGGAATTTGTGAATTTCCGGCACAGTGCAGGGGGTTGGACTAGATGACCCTGGAGGTCCCTTCCAACTCTATGATTCTTACCATCATGCATAATGCTTGTAGCCGCTACCACTTCCTGCATCGATGAATTTCACATGTTAATAAGAATGTAAGAGAAGCCATGTTGGATCAGACCAATGGCCCGTCCAGTCCAACACTCTGTGTCACACAGTGGCCAAAAATACCAGGCGCCATCAGGAGGTCCACCAGTGGGGCCAGAACTCTAGAAACCCTCCCACTGTTGCCCCCCACCAAGCACCAAGAATACAGAGGATCCCTGTCCCAGACATAAGAACATAAGAGAAGCCATGCTGGATCAGGCCAATGGCCCATTCAGTCCAACATTCTATGTCACACAGTGGCCAAAAACCAGGGGCCATCAGGAGGTCCAGAAGCCCTCCCAATCTTGCTCCCCAAGCACCAAGAATACAGAGAATCATTGCCCCAGACATAAGAACATAAGATAAGCCATATTGGCTCAAGTCAGTAGCCCATCCAGTCCAACACAGTGGTCAAAACCCAGGGGCCATCAGGAGGTCCAGAAGCCCTCTCACTCTTGCCTCCAAAGCACCAAAAAATACAGAGCATTACTGCCCCAGACATAAGAACATAAGAGAAGCCAATGTTGGATCAGGCCAATGGCTCATTCTGTCCAACACTCTTGAGTCCCAAAGTTGCCAAAACCAGGTGCCATCAGGAGGTCCACCAGTGGGTCCAGAACTCCAGAAGCCCTCCTATTGGTGCCCCCCAAGCACCAAGAAGACAGAGCATCACTTGTCCTAGACAGAGTGTTCCATCTATACCTGGTGGCTAATAGCCACTCATGGACCTCTGCTCCAGATGTTTATCCAATCTCCTTGTGAAGCTGTCTATGCTTGTAGCCAGCTTCTATTTTCACCAAGCCTACCTTTTAAAGCTTAAACAAAGCACAACCCCTTCGAGATTTCTGACTCATCTGGCCAAAGGAAAGGACATAGTTACTTCCCCGCAGTTTGTAACATGCTATGATAACCATCTTTCCTAGACGGACCTCTCACGTCTGCTCTGACAAACTCCGCAGCTACCAGCAGTATACAAAATCCGGAGGAAATGTTACAGAGCTTTTTTTTTTTTTTTTTAAGAACCTAAGGTAACCCAATAAAGACTCTAATACCTACCAGTTACCTAATTAGCTGCCACCCTATTCAATGACATTACCAGATGCGAAAAACAGTGGCATAACGTCCTAGAGCAAGAGAAACAAGAAAAACTGAAGAGGGGGAAAAATCACGAAAATTGGAACATGCCCTTTCCAAAGTTAAAGTTTAAAATTAAATTTTGAAAGGACAGTTTTAATTTAAAAAAACAGCTTAGGGAAATAAATTAGTGACCGCAGTTCAGAAGTTAGAAAGAATTGTGCGGAAGAGACCTCAACATAGAGGAATTATTCAGATGGCATAAACACACACACACACATATATAATCAGAATATTTCAATAGTAGTAGAAGAAGAAGAGATTGGATTTATACTCTGCCCTTCACTACCCAAAGGGGTCTCAGAGCAGCTCACAAACTCCTTTCCCTTCTCCTCCCCACAACAGACACCCTGTGAGGTAGGTGGGGCTGAGAGAGCTCTCTTGAGGACTGCCCTTGAGATAACACTTCTTATCAGAGCTACGGCTTGCCCAAGGTCATCCAGCCAGGTGCAAGTGGAGGAGTGGGGAATCAAACCCGGTTCTCCCAGATTAGAGTCCGCGCACTTAACCACTACACCAAATAGTGTTCTCAAAGTGGAACCAGAGAGGACAGTCTTCATAATTATAACCCCTCCTTTGTATATTGATTAACTGAGGTCTGCCCAAAGTTTCCAGCAGACTATATTGGCTTAACAAAGAAGAGATTTTGGAAGGTGGGGAATCAGAAGCTACAAATGAAATCTTTCTGTTCAAAACATACCACTAGAGAAGCCCTGTTTCTAAGATGTGATGGGCTTCCTGCGTCTGCTGCTCCGTTTATAATCATGCCCAGTTTTGACTAGCCCAGACTTTACTCCCAGCAAGGAAGGAGGCTTACTTCAGCATGGCCAGGAAAGCCGCGGGCTCCACATCTGGGATCCGGATTTCGTCTTTGTCCTCCGCGAGTTCCCCGTAAAACATCGCATGGAACACAGAGCTCCCGACAGCCAAGACGTACTGTTTGGAAAGGGAAACGTTATTTCATGCTTCAGAACAAAAATCCATCGCCGGAAGAAAACAGAAACGGGAGAAGTCACAGTGAATGCTGAAAACAAGTCTATCGAAGCCATAACTGCTTTCTGGAGAGCCTCCCATGCCTTCAGTGTTTCACCTGATTGATTTATTTCGTTAACTTTGACAGCAAAGTTTGCTAAGATAATTGCTCAGTTTTTCCCTTGGCTTCTGGAAAACCCTGTAACTCCTAAACACACTCCTGTCTTGCTACAATGCTACCCACACTGAGAGCTATGGTGTACTGCTTAGAACATTAGACCACGAACACACGCAGGAAGCTGCTGTCTACTGAATCAGACCCTGGGCCCATCAAAGTCAGCATTGTCTACTCAGACTGGCAGCAGCTCTCCAAGGTCTCAGGCTGAGGTCTTTCCCATCACCTCCTGCCTGGTCCTTTTAGCTGGAGATGCCGGGGATTGAACCTGGGCCTTTCTGCATGCCAAGCAGAGGCTCTTCCACTGAGCCACAACCCCTCTTCACAGCTCTCCAGGGTCTCAGGCAGAGGTCTTTCCCATCACCTCCTGCCTGGTCCTTTTAGCTGGAGATGCCGGGGACTGAACCTGGGCCTTTCTGCATGCCAAGCAGAGGCTCTTCCACTGAGCCACAGCCCGCCCTTACAGCTCTCCAGGATCTCAGGCTGAGGTCTTTCCCATCACCTCCTGCCTGGTCCTTTTTAACTGGAGATGCCGGGGACTGAACCTGGGACCTTCTGCATGCCAAGCAGAGGCTCTTCCACTGAGCCACGGCCCCTCTTTACAGCTCCCTGGGGTCTCAGGCGGAGGTCTTTCCCATCCCCTCCTGCCTGGTCCTTTTTAACTGGAGATGCTGGGGATTGAACCGGGGACCTTCTGCATGTCAAGCAGATATTCTGCCAGGGAGCCACAGCATCTTCTCTGTCCAAATCCCTGGAAAGCCAGAAAGCTGACTATCTCTCATCCTTAACTTTCTTGAAGGGCTGTTGTGAAGATAAAAGAGGATCATGTACCCTGCCCTGAGACCTTTGGAGGCCAGATTAAAAATGCAGGGGTGGGTGGGTCAAGAAAAAAAAAGTATTTCGGGAGGGGCACTCTCGCACTGACACAGTGCTTAGTAAGAGGGGAACTGCTAGGACACCTCACTGGGCAAAGATGCCTAAAAGCCTACAGTCCAAGCCTCCTACCCTAAGCCTTAACAGTATCTGAGGTTTCCTTGGCTTTTCCCCAAGTCAAAGCTAAACAATGCAGCCATTGCTTACTTTGTGTCCCGGCAACCGCTGGGTCCCACCTGGTGGCCCCACCACAAAATGAACATCTGCCATCAAGTCATTGTTGAACATCACCGCATTTCTACAAACAGAGGCAAACGTGTTAATTCAGGGCGCACGGCGTCAGGCTCCCGCCCCGTGTCCAAGCGATTCGGCTCCCTGAAGTCTCTCTCATTCATGTTTGGACAGCGGCACAAGAAAAGAAATGCGCACTTTAAAGGACTTCACGATCACGGAGCACTCTCTTTTTTGGGTCTTTATTCAAAGCACTGCTACCCAAAAAATCTTGGGTGAGAACTTCTTGGGGGGGGGGGGGAGACAGTAAAATGCAAAAGAACGTTTTTGTTTAGCAGGTTAAAACAAGGCAGCCTTTGCAGAACACGGCTGAACGGCCAGGCCGGCTGGAAAAGAGAAACATCCCTCCCCTCTTCTCAACAGGAATGAGTGACAAGCAAGACTATCCCGAACGGGGCAAACGTTTCGCTCCGGACTGCCGGCAAACTTAACACGCAAACTTACCTTTCTCGGATCGTGGGATACAGTCCTTGCCAGTTCGGCGCAGGGATGATATTGTTATTATTGACGTTCTGCTGGTGGTACTGCTGGACCGCGGCCGCATTACTATTCGCCGGCTTCTTTCGGGGGAAAATATCAGCAGCCATCTTCTTCTTCTTTTTCGTCTTCAGGGTAATGATTTCATAGCAGACCGGGGGTAACTTGCTGCTGCTGCCGCCGCCGTTGACCTTCTTGGAGCTCTTCTTGGACCTGTTCTTAACTGTCTCTGGAAGCATCAAGAAGAAGGTGAGACATTTCATGTTCTTCCCCTTGTCATCTACCATGAGTATCCCTTGTCTGTTGAACCCGAGAGCCTAACTAGGAGACGCCGAGAGAAAGAGAGAGGCAGAGAGAGAGAGAGAGAGCAGCAAAAAGACGAGAGGGTGCTTCTTCTTTTTTCCAAGCAAGGTGACCTTTTTTCCCCAGGGTGCTGAATAAGAGTATCAACCTTTTGTTTTTAAGTTTGATCCAAAACGCGATTGGTTAAACTCCTCCCCGTCATGATGCCCGGCTTCATTTACTTGTGCCAGCTTCCCCCCAAGATGCCTGGGAACTGCATCACCTGAAACTGCGATGCTGCTGCTGTGAGAAGCGAGCGGGCGGAAGGCAGGCGTGCTGCTTGCTGGCTGGCTCCTTGGCTGCCTCGAGCCCTGTGCCGAGCGGCTCTGAGCACAGGAGGTGTTGCAGCCCTGCAGAGGGAGGCAGACGGGCAGCCTTCCCGAGCCAATCGCCGAATCCGCCCGTCACGATTGGGCCCGGCCGCACAGTGACACCCCCACGGTGGATGTGCACGGCTCTGGTCTTAAAAAGCCAGGGGCTGCACTCTTCCTCGATCGCTTCAAGCAGCGAGAGAGACTGCTCGCTCAGAGTCCGATAGAGACTGATGGGAAGGCGTGCCTTTGACAGGGATCCCCGGCTAAGAAGATGCCCTGCTGCTTTCTATGTACGGGAATCGGTCCAGTGAATGCAAGAACGAGCAACGGGGGTCTTCACCGAAAATGAGAAATGTTTGCAAGCCACGCATGGACAGAGTCCAAAGGGCCGAGTCCCCTCCGCCCTGCAAATTCTTTTCCCATCCTGCGATCAAAATGAGAGCGCTGGATGGATTCCGCACCCAGACGAAAGCAAGAGTCTTAGCTGGTGGCAGTAAAAAGGGACTGACACCCTTTTAACCGTCCCTCTCGCTTCAGTGCAGCTTATGCCCTCCGGCTAAATGAACAGAGATGAGGTCACTGCAGGAGCTTTTAACTCCCTGCGTTTCGCTGCCGGCACAACAGTCCTTTACAGACATCCCAACACACTAAGCGGAGGCTAATTAGGTCAAATTACACCAGCGATGATTGCGGAGAGACTCAGCAAAAACATTCTATGGGCACAGCAGATATACATTTCTACACATTTCAGTTGCTTTGGGGGGGGGGAGATACTTCTTTCATACGGAAGGGTCTCCGCTAAAACTCTGTGCTGACAAGATCCTTAATGTGCATGCCAATACTCCTTCTAAGCTGTGGAGTCCGGTGAGCAAAAATTCTACTTTCTGAGCTACTGGCATAAATAAATGTGAGCGGGTGATTTGGCTGTGGCATACATTACTTTGCTCTGGAGCCCTCCTTTCTGAGCTAAGGCAAAAATGTGTGCGCCGGAGGCTAAAAAACTGTGAGCTGGCTCACACTAACTCAGCTTAGAGGGAACACTGGTGCCAACACCACCTGGACAGAGAGCCAGTACAGAACCTGGTGAAGCAGTCCCCAGGCATAAAAGAAGAGCCCACCCTCTTCTTTTCTTTCACTGCTGGCGAAACATCAGGTACTACAATGCCAAGAAACACGGCTGTACAGCCGGGAAAATCTACAACAAATAGCCCACCCTCTGGTCCGGGGATGGGTCCCAACTTCTGTATTAGCATGCAATGTGCTTTTTGCAGGCAGAGAGAGGAAAAGGTCTCACAAACTTCTTGCAGTTTTATTTCACCCAAAGGAGCAAATACAAGGGACTTGTCGTGGTCGTCTCTTTGCCTGGTAAAAAGAGATTGGATTTATACCCCGCCCTTTACTACCCAAAGGTGTCTCACAGCGGCTTACAAACCTGATTCTCCCAGATTAGTGTCCACGCTCCTAACCACGACACCAAACTGGCTCTCGGGCTTCCATGTGTATTGAGACTCTTGACTTTTTTAAAATCATATTTCTCACTGTTTTCCATTTTATCACCTGTCTTTGGAGAAAGGCAGGATACCGATATTTTAATGCACAAAAATTAAATGATACACACCAGATGCAGAACGCAGCTGTACAAATGGTATGGCTACAGAGTTGCATATCATGGGCACACACAAGCTACCTTAACCCAGTAGGGCTTAATTATGAACACATAATAGAATCACAGAGTTGGAAGGGCCCATAGAGGTCATCTAGTCCAACCCCGTGCTCAATGCAGGAACAGCCTAAAGCATCCCTGACAAGCGTTTGTCCAGCCGCTGCTTAAAAACTGCCAGGGAGGGGGAGCTCACCACCTCCCGAGGCAGCTGATTCCACTGTTGCACAACTCTGACTGTCAAAAAGTGTTTCCCTAATTTCCAACCGGTACCTTCCCCGCCCTTAATTTAAACCCACGATTGCGAGTCCTCTCCTCTGCTGCCAACCAGAACAGCTCCCTGCCCTCCTCTAAGTGTTTTGTTATTCAGTCGCACAGTCGAGTCTGACTCTTCACGACCCCATGGATCAGATCCCGCCAGGCCCTCCTGTCTTCCGCCGTCCTCTGAAGTTTGCTCAATTTCATGTTCGTTGCACCTATGACACTGTCTAACCATCTCATCCTTTGCCGTCCCCGTCTTCTTTGACCTTCAATCTTTCCCAGCATCAGGGTCTTCTCCAGGGAGTGCTCCCTTCTCATTGGGTGGCCAAAGTCTTTGAGCTTCAGCTTCAGTATCTGGCCTTCCAGGGAACAGTCAGGGTTGATTTCTCTAAGTGACAGCCCTTCAGAGACTTCCAGAGAGCCATCCTGTCCCCCCTCCACCTCCTCTTCTCCAGACTGACCATTCCCAAGAAGTCCCTCCGCCTTTCCTCACAGGGCTTGGTCTCCAGGCCCCCGATCATCCTCGTCACTCTCCTCTGCACCCGCTCCACTCCGTCCACATCCTTTCGGAAGGGAGGCCTCCAGAACTGCACACTGGAGGGATGAAACGGCACAGAGTACAGGATAAAAAGGAGCTCGACGTTACCAAAGCATGGGGCTGGCCGTGGGAAACTGCATCCCCCGTGCTCTGCTCTCCCCCCTTGATGAAGAACGTCCCATGTGTGGTAAGGTTCCCCTCCCAGGGTCTGCACCGCTGGGTGCCCGCAGGGAGGGCAGGGAAGCACAGATGCAAGGATGCAGTCCTCAGCCGCGGCCCCATCCTCCATGACGGCTCAATCTGCTCAGGATACCTCAACTGTGCAATTATGACAGAGGACAGACTTCTGGGATTAATGGCAGCTGTGCCCTCCGTGGGGCAGGCGGGGAGTTATCCTGCCTGCTTGCCTGCCCGTCCGCTGCAATTGCACTGTATAGATTTTTCAAAATTTACAAGGTGCCCTTGACTTCGCTGGCTTCAAAGGTTACTGGGAGACTGCACGGATATGGCACCCGTCCCTTTTTCTTTTTTGGTCAGATTCAACAGAGCCCCAACTGGTTTGTGCAACACTCCAGCGCTGTTTCTGGCTGCGCTGTCTATGCAGCAGGGTTTACGGTGTCGGTCATGCGGCCACCATGACGCTGCCTTCTACTGAATCAGACCTCTTGTCGATCGAGGCCAGTACGGCCTACTCAGACTGGCACTGGCTCTCCAGGGTCTCAGGCAGAAAAGGGTCATTCGCATCACCTCCTGCCTGGTCCTTTTTTAACTGGAGATGCCGGGGATTGAACCTGCGACCTTCTGCATGCCAAGCAGGGGCTCTGCCACTGAGCCACGGCCCCTCCTGTTATGGTATGGCACCTTTCTATTGATGTACCCGCATCAGCACATACAAGAGAACCCGTAGTGTTCCGGCTTCATAGAATCCTAGAATCACACAGAGTTGGCAGGGGCCATACAGGCAGTCTAGTCCAACCCCCCCTGCTCAATACAGGACCAGCCTAGAGCAGTGATGGGGAACCTTTTAGAGACCGAGTGCCCAAGGTAAAGGTAAAGGTAAAGGTTCCCTTGCTCAAAAGCCAGTCGAATCCGACTCTAGGGTTGCGGTGCTCATCTCCGTTTCAAAGCCGAAGAGCCAGCGCTGTCCGAAGACGTTTCCGTGGTCATGTGGCCGGCGTGACTAAACACCAAGGTGCACGGAACGGAACCTTCCCACCAAAGTGGTACCTATTTATCTACTTGCAATTTCTTGCTTTCGAACTGCTAGGTTGGCAGGAGCTGGAACTAGAGATGGGAGCTCACTCCGTCATGCGGCACACTCGGGTCTCGAACTGCTCAACTACTGACCTTCCACAGCCTGCAGTTTAGCATCTTAACCACTTGAGCCAAACCCACTTATTTATCGCAAGGTGCCAACACGGCAATTTAACCTGAATACTGAGGTTTTACTTTAGATTAAACAACTCATACATTAGCTTAAGATGATCCAAACATAGTACGGAAAGCAATCCCAAATGCTTTCATTTACTTAAAATTATTTGGCAGAGAATTCGACACTTTAATGATGGTCTGGGCCTGGCTGGGGCGATGGCACGCGTGCCCACAGAGAGGGCTCTGAGTGCCACCTCTGGCACCCGTGCCATAGGTTCGCCACCACTGGCCTAGAGCATCCCTGACGAGTGTTTGTCCGGCCGCTGCTTAGACTGCCAGGGAGGGGGAGCTCACCACCTCCCTAGACAGCTGGTTCCACTGTGGCACAACTCTGATGGTAAAAAAGTTTTTCCTAATATCCAGTCAGTACCTTCCTGCCCTTAATTTAAACCCATTCTTGCGAGTTCCTAATCCTCTGCAGCCAACAGGAACAGCTCCCTGCCCTCCTTGACGTGACAGCGCTTACGATACTCCAAGAGAGCCATCCTGTCCCCCCTCGGCCTCCTCTTCTCCAGACTGACCATTCTCAAGAAGTCCCTCGGCCTTTCCTCGCAGGGCGTCTTGGTCTCCAGGCCCCCAATTATCCTCGTCACTCTCCTCTGCACCCGCTCCATTCTGTCATTTTGTGGAAGGGAGGCCTCCGGGGCATGGCAAGATGTGGTCCATGGGGTTGCAAAGAGTCGGACTCGACTGTGCGACTGAACAACAACAACAAATGTAGCACTCTGTGTGTGCACGCATTCTGCACATGAGTTTGGGCAGTATAAATCCCTTCATACTCAATACAAAGGGATTAAGATCGTTTCAGAGAACAGTGCTGTGTGCTTCATTAAGAGTATTAACTGAGTAGCATTTGTAGCTTTGTGAGTAGGAGGTAAGGTTTTGGAAGGCCAGGGGATTAACAGACAAATGGATGCCCGGTCAACACGACAGCGGAGAACCCATCCGACTGGCCTCTGTCTGGCTCACAGAACTGCATACCACAACCAGGGCAAGCAGTTTGCTAATCTAAGCAGGAAAGACATCAGTTAGTACAATCTCCCACAATCCAGAAATGGGTAACCAAGATGATGAATTTATATTCTGACCTGTGACCCCCAAAGCAGGGTTTTGATAGAGAAGAATAGAATACATGATGCCACTTTGACATGTGGAACTGGGAAACTTCTTCACCCAAAGACTCATTAACACGGAGAATTCACTGTTGCAGGAAGTGGCGGCGGCTACAAAACATAGGCAGCTTCAAGAGGGGATCGGACAGACATCCGGAGCAGAGGCCCCTCAGTGGCTATGAGCCACAAGGTGTAGAGGGAACACTTTGTCTGGAGCTGTGATGCTCTGTATTCCTGGTGCTTGGGGGGGGGGGACAGTGGGAGGGCTTCTGGTGTCCTGGCCCCACTGCTGGACCTCCTGAGGGCACCTGGTATTTTTGGCCACTGTGTGACACAGAATGCTGGACTGGGTGGACCACTGGCCTGATCCAACATGGCTTCGCTTATGTTCTTATGTCTGGGGCAGTGATGCTCTGCATTCTTGGTGCTGGGGAGGGGCACCAGTGGGAGGGTTTCTGGAGTTCTGGCCCCTCTTGTGGACCTCCTGATGGCCCCTGGGTTTTGGGCACTGTGTGACTGTGGGTGCGATCAGACGGGCCGTTTAGTCTGTTTTCGGCCCACCTCAGAAACTGATTTTATCTGCGCGATCACACGGTCAACATCTGCCTCCCGTACCCAGCTATCATTTTTCGGCTCAAAACCGCTTTAACCCGGAGTATTTTGATACCAGGTCCCCAAGTGGTGTTTTCCTGATTCTCCGGTTCCAGCCGCATCTTCCCCCTGTGTGATCGCGCCTCCAGTGTCGAGCCACTTCCGGTTTAAACCCCCTCCCCGCTCAAAAGCTGCCCGAGGCTTCCGCTTTTCACCCGCCATTTTTTCCCAAGCGTTGCCGGCGTATGCATAGGTGGAGCTCTGCCACCGTGTTATTAAAAACAATGTTTAAACAGTGCCTAGTTTTAGCCTTTGGACGAGTTCGGAATCTCACGGAGGCCATTTTCGGGGTAAACGTTTAAAGGGAAGTGTTCCTTTAAAGCTTAAAGGGAAGTGTTACAGCAGTTGGGTTGAAGTGGAAATTGCTGCTCTGCGCACGCGCAACAATTTTAGTTCTACAGATGTGCATGCCCAAACTGAGAGAGAGAGACAAACAACAGCGAAGCACGCTCCCGCGAGTGGACAGCAGGGAGCGATGTGGCTGCGCAGCGATCCGGAGCAAGGAGGTGAGCGTGATCACGATTCTCCAGGTTAAAAAAGACCGCATCGGGGCCGGAGCAGTTTAAACCGCTCCCAGCACACCATCTGATTACACGCACAGAGAGTTGGATGGGCCATTGGCCTGATCCAACATGGCTTCTCTTATGTTCTTACGTCTGGGGCAAGGGATGTCCTGTATTCTTGGTGTTGGGAGGGGGGGACAGTGGGAGGGATTCAGAGTTCTGGCCCCTCTGGTGGACCTCCTGATAGCACTGGATGGGCTACTGGCCTGATCCAACATGGCTTCGCTTGTGTTCTTATGAACCTATAGTGGGCAAGGAGGTGTCATTCCAAGACCAATGTCTAGCTCAGAGATGGGAACCATGACTCGCAGCCGCTCTCCAGGATTCCTTGAGTCAAGGTCTTTCCCACTCCCACCCGCTTTGCTCCTACTCCCAAAACAGTATCAAGGAAGTCACTTGGGCAGTCGGAGACGGCATCTCTATCGCTGTCTTCCTTTTCATTGTTGACTATCCTGTGCTTACCTCAGAGCCTTTTTCTTTCTTAGATCTTTTTACTTTCTTCACACTTTGGTGTAGTGGTTAAGTGCGTGGACTCTAATCTGGGAGAACCGGGTTTGATTCCCCACTCCTCCACTTTCAGCTGCTGGATGACCTTGGGCAAGCCATAGTTCTGTCAGAGCTGTTCTTGAAAAAGAGCAGTTTCTGTCAGAGCTCTCTCAGCCCCACCTGCCTCATAGGGTGTCTGTTGTGGGGAGGGGAAGGGAAAGGAGTTTGTGAGCTGCTCTGAGACTCCGAGTGAAGGGCGGGGTACAAATCCAACCTCTTCTCTCTTCTTCTTCTTCCGGACAACTTTAAGCCACACCACGCTTGGCAAACAGAAGCGTCCCAAAAGGGGAATCTTCAGAGCCAAAATTGCTTATAGAGCTAAATGAGATCAGAGTCATTTTGCTCCATCAGACGACTTGAAAGGGAATGGCATTTTAAGTTTCCCTGCTATGCCGTATGATTCTACCAATACAACAATACTTATTTCCCCATTGCGTATTTGAGAAAATTGCCAAGAAACAACAGAGAGATTTGCTGGCTAAGTATAATTTGCTTCTTGACAATACAATTAAAGGTGGTGAGGGAAAGTGATGGTCACAATTAATCTCAGAAACAAAATACAGGGATGCACAGGCCTAGCCAGATATACTGTAATGGTTATTTTCATTAAGAACCGACAGATACCCCCCAAAAAGACTGCTGTCAGTTCATTAAGGCGAGAGACATTGTCATTTTCCAAGCTGCACATTTTAGACTGCAATCAAGGAAACCTATTATATTCAGTGAATTTATTCATTTCCATACATTTTGCAAGGAAATACTAGCAACAGAAAGTAAAGCATATTCCGCAATTAACTCATATACTGTATTGCAAATGTTAAGACTCAATAGAATCATTACGGAATGATTATGTGATCAGTATTTACACATAATTCTGAAATTCAGGCTGCGCAAAAGTAGAACATGAAGAAGAGGAGGAGGAGGAGGAGGAAGAGATTGCATTTATACCCTGCCCTTAACTACGCAAAGGAGTCTCAGAGCGGCTTACAAACTCCTTTCCCTTCCCCTCCCCACAACAGACAGACACCCTGGGAGGTAGGTGGGGCTGAGAGAGCTCTGACAGAAACTGCTCTTTTTCAAGAACAGCTCTGACAGAACTATGGCTTGCAGCATCCAGCAGGTGCAAGTGGAGGAGCGGGGAATCAAACCTGGTTCTCCCAGATTAGAGTCCGTGTACTTAACCACTACACCAAACTGGAATTAGGAAATTCAGTGATACCAAATACTCCTAAATCTTTACCTGACAGCCACTATGGTATGGCAAACAGAGAAGCAGATTTTGAACAGAGAGTCCTGAGTTCAAATTGCTACGCTGTTGGGAAGTTCAGTTGAGACAGACACTAACCTGCAGACGAGTCTTTTTCCCTGGATTGCAAGGATTTAATTTACTCTATAGTCCACCTTTCTCAAAGCAATGTAAGTCGGTAAGAGTCCAGACAAAAAGACATCTAAAAAGCAGAGTGTGGGTTGACCCAATCAATGTGAGCAAAGGAGCGACGTAGAAGGACTAATGTTACTGATATCTGAAAGCGAAGTGTGCTAAACACAATACGGAGCGCAGAAAGAAGAAAACCGGTATTGCGTTCGCAGAAAATGGTGAAGCGACGACAGAGTAATCCGTGCAGCAAACCAACGACCCATCCGATATGCAGCGGTATAATCCACAACCCCTTTCCCCTTTACAAAATGCCTTCCCGAGCCGTTCTGTTCTAGTACAGCACTATTACCGTTATGAGAGCTCTTCTGAACAAGCACATTTTTCATAGTTTGCCAAATGACAGGAGCACGGGAGCCCTCCCGGCCTCAGAGAAGCCGTTCCCCGAAATGAGGTTCATGGCAGAGAAACCACATGCAGAGGTGGATAAAAAATGGTGTGTGTGTGGGGGGGGGGGGGAGACCCAAGCAGGTAACTCGGAACCCCTTGAAAGAAGAGTGGGATGCAAACCTCACAAGTGTACAGCAAGGCCTCCTATAACTCTGGGGCGATATTTCCTGGGAACAGAGCGTGATACGAAACAGGGCTACAGCAAGCGAGCAATTAGAGCACAGGGGTTTTAATGTGTTAACAGTACCACCGTTTCTTAGGTAGGATTCTATCCACTTGCTTTAAGACGGTCGGCGGGCAACACGCAGGCGGTGCCCCCTGTTCTACCATGAAGATACCGTCTCTTCACAAGAGGCAGGGAGACGACAAAAGTGAGCAGCGACTCCCGTAAGCTCCTCCCCTGCCACAGATTGTGTTAGTCTTTCAGGTGCTGCTGGACTCCTGCTCTTTTCTCCTGCTGCAGACAGACTAACACGGCCACCCATCTTGGTCTATCTGAAGAAGTGAGCCGTGACTCACGAGAGCTCCTCCCCCTGCCACAGATTGTGTTAGTCTTTCAGGTGCTCCTGGACTCTTGCTCTTTTCTCCTGCTACAGACAGACTGACACGGCCGCCCATCTTGGTCTATCTGAAGAAGTGAGCAGGGACTCAGGAAAGCTCCTCCCCTGCCACAAATGTTGTTAGTCTTTCAGGTGCTCCTGGACTCTGGCTCTTTTCTCTTGCTAGACCGACAGACTAACACGGCCGCCCATCTTGGATCTATCTGAAGAAGTGAGCCGTGACTCACGAGAGCTCCTCCCCCTGCCACAGATTGTGTTAGTCTTTCAGGTGCTCCTGGACTCTTGCTCTTTTCTCCTGCTACAGACAGACTGACACGGCCGCCCATCTTGGATCTATCTGAAGAAGTGAGCCGTGACTCACGAGAGCTCCTCCCCCTGCCACAGATTGTGTTAGTCTTTCAGGTGCTCCTGGACTCTTGCTCTTTTCTCCTGCTACAGACAGACTGACACGGCCGCCCATCTTGGATCTATCTGAAGAAGTGAGCCGTGACTCACGAGAGCTCCTCCCCCTGCCACAGATTGTGTTAGTCTTTCAGGTGCTCCTGGACTCTTGCTCTTTTCTCCTGCTACAGACAGACTGACACGGCCGCCCATCTTGGATCTATCTGAAGAAGTGAGCCGTGACTCACGAGAGCTCCTCCCCCTGCCACAGATTGTGTTAGTCTTTCAGGTGCTCCTGGACTCTTGCTCTTTTCTCCTGCTACAGACAGACTGACACGGCCGCCCATCTTGGATCTATCTGAAGAAGTGAGCCGTGACTCACGAGAGCTCCTCCCCCTGCCACAGATTGTGTTAGTCTTTCAGGTGCTCCTGGACTCTTGCTCTTTTCTCCTGCTACAGACAGACTGACACGGCCGCCCATCTTGGATCTATCTGAAGAAGTGAGCCGTGACTCACGAGAGCTCCTCCCCCTGCCACAGATTGTGTTAGTCTTTCAGGTGCTCCTGGACTCTTGCTCTTTTCTCCTGCTACAGACAGACTGACACGGCCGCCCATCTTGGATCTATCTGAAGAAGTGAGCCGTGACTCACGAGAGCTCCTCCCCCTGCCACAGATTGTGTTAGTCTTTCAGGTGCTCCTGGACTCTTGCTCTTTTCTCCTGCTACAGACAGACTGACACGGCCGCCCATCTTGGATCTATCTGAAGAAGTGAGCCGTGACTCACGAGAGCTCCTCCCCCTGCCACAGATTGTGTTAGTCTTTCAGGTGCTCCTGGACTCTTGCTCTTTTCTCCTGCTACAGACAGACTGACACGGCCGCCCATCTTGGATCTATCTGAAGAAGTGAGCCGTGACTCACGAGAGCTCCTCCCCCTGCCACAGATTGTGTTAGTCTTTCAGGTGCTCCTGGACTCTTGCTCTTTTCTCCTGCTACGGACAAACAGGGACACCCATCTTGATCTATCTGAGAAGTGAGCAATGACTCACGAGAGTTCCTCCCCTGCCACAAATATTGTTAGTCTTCCAGGTCCTCCTGGACTCTTGCTCTTTTCTACTGCTACCAGACAACAGGCGGTGATGTGTCGGGGGATTTCCCAGGAGTTTTTCTGATGGTATAGTCTTCTGTGGAAAACCTTCTGCCCCATATATGTGAATACAGTCTATCTATACGTGTCAGGGATGTTGTGCGGCCGAATCAATCGTTCTGAATGGGTTAAATATGGAGAAATCACAGCCAATGAAACACAGGACAGCCCACTGAGAACAAGAACCTGTGACCCCGGTGCGCAAAAAAGTAAAGTTATCAAACAAGTCCTTATTTTTCATATAATATTCTTACTTTTTAACCCATTCGCTTATCAGAAGGTTACATAGCAAAATGATAGATCTTAGATACTAAATGAAAAACCACACAAGTCCGGTCCAAACGGAAAACCATAGAAGTTCAGTAGAAACAAATTTCTGCGCAGAATCCTGGGACAGAAATCTCTGGATTCTACACGGAAATTTGTTTGTACTGAACTGATATGTTTTTCAGTTTGGACTGGCCTTATATGGTTTTCTACTTAGTAACTAAAATCTATCATACTGATATATCACCTTCCGATAAGTGAATGTGTTAACAAGTATATAACTAATAAGGAAACATGACTTGTTTGATAACTTTACTTTTTTGCACACCATATCAGTTTCTTGTGTCCAGTGGCCTTGGTTAAATATGTGGCATGAAGCAGGGATGAAAAACATGCAACAGTGCTTGTACAGGGGCAGCTGCCTTCTTTCACTAATGACATCTGCGTTTTGATGATGAAGAAGAAGAGATTGGATTTATACCCCGCCCTTCACTACATAAAGGAGTCTCAGAGCGGTTTACAAACTCCTCTCCCTTCCCCTCCCCACAACAGACACCCTGTGGGGTAGGTGGAACTGAGAGAGCTCTGACAGAAGCCACTCTTTTTTCAAGAACAGCTCTGACAGAACTATCACTTGCCCAAGGTCATCCAGCAGCTGCAAGTGGAGGAATAGGAAATCAAACCCGGTTCTCCCAGATTACAGTCCGCGCACTTAACCACAGCACCAAACTGGCTCTCGTTGTTTGCTATCGTTGTTTAAATTATTTATGTAAACTCGAATCGGAAACATTTCCAGGTATAATTTCCCGGACGACCCGTCTCGCTGCCTATGGGCACGGCTGAACCCCGCCTCCCACGAAGGCACCGCTGATCAGCTGCTGTGCCAAGCAGGCCGTTGTCGTCATGGGTCAGGCCTCACTTGCCCCGGGACAGATTCCTTCCGGGAGAGCTTTGGCAGCCTCCTCTTGTCCGTCCTAAAGGTCAATGCAGGTAGGCGGGTGTGTGTGTGTGTGTCTGACCTACCTGCAAAGGTCCAGCACCACATCTGCCCTGGCCATACTTATCTCTGCCTGGACCCGTCGTTCTATAAAGTTGCTGCCTCCCCCACCCCCCGTGGCTAGCCTCGTCCTCCCACCCTGGGATGAAGGGTGCTGGAATGAAACCACCCGGTAGGAAGCCAGGCTGGGCGAGGTATTACTACGTCTGATCAAAGACCCCCCCTAAGATTATACTTGGCACAACTGCACACAGTTGACCACTTTTTGGGGACGGGCTTTTGCTCGGTGGAAGAGCCTCTGCTTGGCGTGCAGAAGGGCCCAGGTTCAATCCCCAGCATCTCCAGTTAAAAGGCGGTTGGTGATGGGAAAGGCCTCAGCCTGCGACCCTGAAGAGCTACTGCCAGCCTGAGCAGACAATACCGACCTTGACGCGCCGGTGGTCTGGTTCGGTAGAAGGCAGCTTCACGTGTTTTCATGTGCTATCCCCGAGATGACATACGAACTGTCCAAAACAAGGAGGTTATAATAATAATGATGACGATTACACAGGAGGCTGCCTCACAGACTACAGGTCTGCCAAGTTCAATCATTGCTTACTCTGGCTGGCAGCTGGCCACCCGGGACTTTCACATCATCCCACCGCACCCTTTTCACTACTGGCAATGCTGGGGGTTGAACCTCCAACATGTTGCATTCAAATCCTACCTAATCACGGGCTCTAGTACTGAGTGGCCAACAGCCTCCCCCCCCCCCCCCCAACCCTAACCCCCCCCTAGCCCTAGGATGGGATATAAAGACCAGTATTGCAATCCTAGGAGCCAAAACCTAGCTTGGTTACACAGAAACTGGAAAAACAGGAGTACCAGAGAAGTACCACCCCAAAGGCAAGTAAGGCAACCTGTGGTCCTTTTCTACGATGTCTGTCTGCAGCAGTACTCAAGATCTTGGCTTTCACGGTCACTCTTCTACTTTCCCCAAAAAGAGACCGAATCAAAGTGAAAGAGAAATACTAACACTTCTATGTGTGAACAACGTAAATTCTGAAGAAGTCAGCAGTTACTCCGGAACGCTCCTCCCCTGCCACAGATTGTGTTAGTCTCTCAGGTGCTCCTGGACTCCTGCTCTTTTCTCCTGCTACAGACAGAATAACACGGCTGTCCATCTTGGTCTGTCTGAAGAAGTGAGCAGGGACTCAGGAAAGCTCCTCCCCTGCCACAAAGTGTGTTAGTCTTCAAGGTGCTCCTGGACTCTTGCTCTTTTCTCCTGCTACAGACAGAATAACACGGCTGTCCATCTTGGTCTGTCTGAAGAAGTGAGCAGGGACTCAGGAAAGCTCCTCCCCTGCCACAAATCGTGTTAGTCTCTTAAGGTGCTCCTGGACTCTTGCTCTTTTCTCCTGCTACGGACAGACTAACAGGGCCGCCCATCTTGATCTATCTGAAGAAGTGGGCAGGGACTCAGGAAAGCTCATATACCCTGCCACAAATTTTGTTAGTCTTTCAGGTGCTCCTGGACTCTTGCTCTTTTCTCCTGCTGCAGACAGACTGACACGGCCGCCCATCTTGATCTATCTGAAGAAGTGAGCAGGGACTCAGGAAAGCTCCTCCCCTGCCACAGATTGTGTTAGTCCTTCAGGTGCTCCTGGACTCTTGCTCTTTTCTGCTGCAGCGTCGATTCTATACGCCATTTTGGCACAAAGCATTAAAAACACTGGCCATCCCCATCCCCGGTTGCATTTTAGTCCTATGAGGCACTACGGGACTCGCTCTGAAATGCCGGGAGTCATGCAAATGTGCCAGTTGGACTCCTTTGACATGCAGGTGAAAGCCTGCCGCACCACATCATAATTTCAGGAAATTAGCAGGATTCCAATTTGCATACATCTTCCCCCATTTTGTGGACATTTTGTTCTGAATGAATGCTCCCAAGGCGCGATGAATATCAAGCAGAATTATTCATGCGAATTACTAGACTCAAAAAGTATAGGTCTATTATTGAATGTTTTTAATACCCCAATCACCATTCGTCCATTAATTCGTTTATGATCGAATATTTTTATTACAGTGCTTTACCTCCCTTTTTCCATTGTTAAGAGCGGGCACTTTGTATTCATGGCTTGGAAAAGAACAGCATGTTTGGTTTCCTCAAAGCGATGCTTCCAAATGTATGAATTCCCCCACCCTGCACTAGGAGAACTCTCTGGGAATGACTAACACTCATTGTGACAGGCAGAATGCCACATATACAGTTTTGGTACGGAAAGAGAAGACGGCCATGAGGAAGTAGGATAAAAATAATAACAAAACCCCTTTGTCAACACCTTTAAATTCTTTTTGGCTACTGTGCTTGGCCTAACATAAGAGGAGCCCTGCTGGATCAGACCAGTGTTCCCTTTAAGCTGAGCTAGTGTGAGCTAGCTCACAGTTTTTTAGCCTCTGGCTCACACATTTTTGCCTTAGCTCAGGAAGGATGGCTCCAGAGCAAACTAATTTATGCAGTAGCCAAATGGCTCGCTCACAACTTTAATGCCAGTAGCTCACAAAGTAGAATTCTTGCTCAAAAGTCTCCACAGCTTAGAGGGAGCATTCGTGAGGGTCCACCTAATCCAGCATCCTCTCTCACACACAGTGCCCAACCAGTTTGTCTGGAGGGCCAACAACAGGGCATAGAGGCATAGGCCTTCTCTTGTAAGACTATCAGAAGAGCCCTGCTGGATCAGACCAGTGGTCTATCTAGTCCAGGATCCTCTCTTACATACCGTAATGGCCAACCAATTCCTCTGGAGGGCCAACAACAGGGCACAGAGGCCTATGCCTTCACGAGAATATCAGAAGAGCCTTGCTGGATCAGACCAGTGGTCTATCTAGTCCAGGATCCTCTCTTACATACCGTAATGGCCAACCAATTCCTCTGGAGGGCCAACAACAGGGCACAGAGGCCTATGCCTTCACGAGAATATCAGAAGAGCCTTGCTGGATCAGACCAGTGGTCTATCTAGTCCAGGATCCTCTCTTACATACCGTAATGGCCAACCAATTCCTCTGGAGGGCCAACAACAGGGCACAGAGGCCTATGCCTTCACGAGAATATCAGAAGAGCCTTGCTGGATCAGACCAGTGGTCTATCTAGTCCAGGATCCTCTCTTACATACCGTAATGGCCAACCAATTCCTCTGGAGGGCCAACAGCAGGGCAGAGAGGCCAAGGCTTTCCCCTGATGTTGCCTCCTGGCTCTGGGATTCAGAGGCTTTGTGCCTCTAAATGTGGAGGTTCCCCTCAGCCACCATGGCTAGTAGCCATTGATAGACTTTCCATGAATCCATCTATAAGAACATGAGAAGAGCCCTGCTGGATCCGACCAATAGTCCCTCTGGTCCAGCATCCTCTCTCGCACAGTGGCCCACTAGTTCCTCTGGAGGTCCAACAACCAGGCTCTTGAATAGCTGTGGAGTTTGCACCAGGGCTGGAGTAATTCCTTTGCATCTCATTTATTTATTTTTTTGTCTCATTTATACCCCGCCCTCCCTGCGAAGCAGGCTCAGGGCGGCTTCCACCCAAGCATAAATACAATTAAAACATACAATCATATAAAAGCACAAAATTTAAAAACAGATACAAATTCACAACGTGCGTCTCACGAACTAACTATAGTTTAAAACACACAAGAATCGGACCATCTGTTCATTAAGGTCAGTACTGTCTACTCGGACTGGCAACGGCTCCCCAGGGTCTCAGGCGGAGGTCTTTCACATCCTCTCCTAACCTGATCCTTTCTAACTGGAGATGCCGGGGATTGAACCTGGGACCTTCTGCATCCCAGGGAGATGCTCTACCACTGAGCCACAGCCCCTCTTTACAGCTCCCCAGGGTCTCAGGCGGAGGTCTTTCACATCCTCTCCTACCTGATCCTTTCTAATTGGAGATGCCGGGGATTGAACCTGGGACCTTCTGCATGCCAAGCAGAGGCTCTGCCACTGAGCCACAGCCCTCCCTAACAGACCCTTGGTTCATCAAGATCAGTATCGTCTACTGAGACCAGCAGCAGCTCTCCAGGGTCTCAGGCGGAGGTCTTTCGCATCACCTACTACTGTCAGGTCCCACAGCATCAACAGAGTACACACTTGAGAAAAGGTTATACGTTTATTGAAGCCATGAGTACATGTACAGGATCACTGTTAGGAATAACGGGGGACCTATGCGCATAAGAGGTTATAGTACATTCAAAATAGTGCTGCCCAATTGGCGTGGTTCGCGCGCGCGCCAGGAGTGGTTCCCGCGTGCGCCAGGAGGCCTGAGAATTAACTAACCTCCCAATCATAACAGGTACGAACTTCCCACAGCCAGCTAGGCTAAAGTCAAAGCAATCCAGCAATCTCCTTTGCAACTCCTCCTGTGGCCTTGAGAGATACATGGTACGGCGAAGCAGCAATTAGGCATAGGGAAAGGAATTCATATGAAAGAGGAAACAGAAAAACACTTGGCAGCTTGCTGACAACTACCTAGAAAGCCCAGAGTAAGAATATAAACGCACCTATGGGGGAGCCGCCTGTACGGCATTCTTTATCCTATTCTGACTAACCCGTATTTCTAAAAGCCAAACCCTCAGCATATTTACACAGAAGTGAGATCGGCTTGGGTTCATGTCACTGACGACTGAGAATTGCTCCCTAAACTATGAGAATAGGTTTGCACCCATAGTGGGAAACATAAAGTAAAGGTACAGGTTTCCCTCGCTCGAAAGCCAGGGGGCGGTGCTCAGCTCTGTTTCCAAGCCGAAGAGCTAGCGCTGTCCAAAGACTTCTCTGTGGTCATGTGGCCAGCATGACTAGATGCCGAGGTGCATGGAACGCTGTTACCTTCCCACCGAAGCGGTACCTATTTATCTACTGGCAATTTCTTGCTTTCAAACTGCTAGGTTGACAGGAGCTGGGGCCAGAGACGGGAACTCACTCCGTCATGTGGCACTCGGGTCTCGAACTGCCGAACTACCGACCCTCAGGTCTGCAGCTCAGCGTCTTAACCTCTGAGCCACTGCGGCCCCCAATGGGAAAGATGCTAGTGCATAAATAAAGGACTGTACTTACTGTGCTTGGGGGGGGGGGTCAACAGTGGGAGGGCTCCTAGTGTCCTGGCCCCACTGGTGGACCTCCTGATGGCACCTGGTATTTATGGCCACTGTGAGACACAGAGTGTTGGACTGGATGGGCCTTTGGCCTGATCCAACATTGGCGTCTCTTATGTTCTTATGTATCCATTTTGTTTGTCTGAGAAAGAGTCTGAGATGCCCGGGCATTCTTTTGACCTTCTCCTTTCGCCAGTAAAGGAAAAAAAAAATAAATAAAGCCATATTCTAGGGTGACCAGATGTCTTCCTTTTTAGAGGACATGTCCTCTTTTGGGCTCTTAAAAAACAACAACACACTAATGAAAGTGTCCTCTTTTGGGGCTGGAAGGTTAGGAATGTTCCTAGTCAGTGGCAATTATCACAGCTTAAACAGGAGGGGAATTTAAAATGAGATTTTGTCACGGCAATCGCTTGTTTGGAGTAGTCAAGTCGGGAAATATGTCCTCTTTTTTCTTTTCTTTTTTTTTCTTTTCGAAATAGGGTCACAATTACCAGATTCTTGGCTAGACGATTTTTTAAAAATTATTTAAGTAGCATACTTGTTTCAAACTTTCTTTGGTTTTCTTCCCCACATACCTCGACGGGGTATTCTTTTGGGGGGCAAACCACAGCTAAGTGACTGTTCCGTGTACACAGAATACAACTATATTTATTATGGAAAAGAAAACCTGGCATATTTAGCAGTCCGGCTAACCCAGTCTCATCAGATCTCGGAAGCTAAGCAGGGTCGGCCCTGGTTAGTCCTTGGGCGGGAGACTTTTTCACTTTGATAGAGGGACGCACATTCAGACCTACAAAATCGCTGTTACCAGAATAAGTTGTGGTGGTGATAAGGCTATACCTATGGCCCATCACTAATACCAGGAGTCCAATTATAAGTTGACAAGGAAACAACATCTGGTTTAATTATATGGATACTAGAATTCTGTAACAGGTCTTTGAATGTGTGTCTAGAATATATAGATAATAGTGAGAAGGCCCTTAGGGGCCGAAACGCGTATGGTCTTTGGTTGTAAAGTTTTTACCCATCATTTGTATGTAAAGTGGACAAGCTTTTACAGTCTGATTTTAGACAAAGCAATTTTTTAAACAGGAAAGTTTTAACACGTGTACACCTTAATAAATATTTGTATTTTTTCATATATATGGTTTAGCTTAGCCCTATTTGGTTCATAGACCACGAAGGAAGTCCAGGGTCGCTGTGCAGAGGCAGGCAAGGGCAAACCACCTCTGAACACCTCTTGCTTTGAAAACCCCTTGAGGGGGGTCACCATAAGTTAAAACAGAATAAGGCCTTGTCTCCATCCTCCCCTCCTTTAGACCAGCTGTCCTTTCCCCCCTTCTGGTCCCCCTGCCTGCCCGGTCCCTTTTGTGATGTGGGCGGGGCCTGTGATGTCACAGAGAGCGGGTGTGGCCAGAGAGGCGTGCTGGCCTACTGGCCCTGTTTTTTAACAAAGAACACGGAATAACTTGGGGTCCACCGTGACTTGGATGGCCCAGGCCAGCTCAGTCACATCATATCTCGGAAGCTAAGCAGGGTCGGACCTGGTGAGTCCTCGGAGGGGAGACCACCAAGGAAGTCCAGGGTCGCTAGGCAGAGGCAGGCAGTGGCAAACCACCTCTGAATGTCTCTTGCCTTGAAAACCCTGCAGGGTTGCCGGAAGATGGCTGTGACTTGACAGCCCTTTCTACTGCCACCACCCATCTCAAGATGGACAGGCCCAGGAGTCCAGTAGTATCAAAAAGAGACGCCGTTTAGGGCTGCTGCTGCACATAAGTCTCTAACGAACATAAAATCAAACACAGCAAGTTACTGATGACAAATCAGACGAGTCTTTTGACCATGTTACACATTATAATCACATACACCCATTCCATAAAGCAACTTAAACCTTTAGATTCGACTTTTTAGTACTGGCATTTGTTTTCCTTCACACGGAGACACCAAGGCTGCGATCCTAAGCAAAGTTTCTTGCAGAAGGGGAAGGGTGAAATCCCTTTGAACTTGCTGAGACAGATAACCAACAAGAAAAAAAAATGGGGCTTCAAAACTCTCAGACAACTTGTTTCAGTAGCACTGCACTCCTAAACAGAGTTACTCTGCACAGGATAGCACTCAAAGTGTCCATATTGGCTTCCTTTACAAGAATTTTCTTAGATTCCGGTAGGAAGCTGTGTTGGTCTGAAGCAACAGACCAAAGTTTGAGTGCAGTGGCACCTTTAAGAGCATTGAAGATTAATTCAAGGTATAAGCCTCCATGTGCATGCACACGTCTTCAAATACAATGAAATGGAAATTACCAGTCCCTACATATAGGTAGAGGGTGAGAACAGTAAATTAGCATACTGAAGATGTTTTAACGGATTCAAGGACCAAACTGGAATAACAAGCTTAGTTTATATGGCTACTATTTGTTTGGGTTTAATTCCAGGGGGGAAACACAGTGAAGGAAATAAATATGTCAAAAATTGGAGATTGATGGGCAGATGTATCCTTAATTGTGGAATGCTGAGAGTAATTAACTGAGACCCTAATGGCTGTATGCTAATTTGCTGCTCATCCTCTAACTATATGTATGGACCGGTAATTTCAACTTCATTGTATCTGACAAAGTGTGCATTCACACGAGAGCTTATGCCTTGAATAAAACGTTGTTGGTCTTAAAGGGGCCACTGGAATCAAAGAATTCTCTTCTTTATCATCACAAGAAATCATTCTCAGTACAACATCTGACCTCCTCTACAGCACCTGAATAGCTGCAGGTTTGAACAGGCACCACATCTCATACTGTATTGTATGAAGTCACACAACTATCACAACAACGTAAACACCCAAAGATGCCATTTAGCAGTTCTGGTACATGCTTTCCAATTGTTTATTCAATTGACATGCCTACAGAGAGAGCAGCCACAAGCACGCTGGCCCTGTCCCGTCCCCATCAGAAGGTCCCAGGTTCAATCCCTGGCATCTCCAGGTAAGAGGAGACTACATATAGGCAGAGGGAGAGCAGTAAATCAGCATACAGCATAATGAAGATGTTTAACAGATTCAAGGACCAAACAGGAATAACAAGCTTAGTTTGTATGGTTACCAATTTGGAGTGTCTTTTGTATTTGCTGATCACTAAGGAAGACATGATTCTGGACTCAAAACAATGATTGCGTTGCAGGACAATACTTCAGATTTGAAGCTACCTAGAGACCGACTCACAGTCCGTGGCACAAAACTGTTTGACATTTCCATCCTAAAACCCAAGCAAAGGGCAACAAGATTTCTGAGTAGATTCCAGCTACCAGACTAGCAAATTCCATTCTCTGATTCCAGGTGTTCTATCTGCACATTTTTTACTTCTTATCTTTATTCCCACGATCACCCAGCGTTGCCGGACACAGTACAACCCAGGAGAGCAGCTGCCCGTCTGAGCAGACAATACTGACCTTGATAGACCGAGGGCCTGATTCAGCAGAAGGCAGCTTCCTGTATGTTCACGTGGCTACTGAGCCAGACCATTCCTGTATCAAGATCGGTATTGTCTTCTCTGGACAGTGACTCTCCAGGGTCTCAGGCAAAGTTCTTTCACATGACCTTTTGAACTGGCAAGGCCAAAGTCTGAACCCAGTACCTTCTGTGTGCAACGCAGAGGCTTGGCTAGAGGTCCTTCATGTCACCCACTACCTGTTCAAACGGGTGATGCCGGGGATTAAACCTGGGACCTCCTTAACGCAAAGCAGAGACTCTACCACTGAGCCACCGCTCCCCGGCACATAATCGGGTGACGAAACAAATTGAGCAAGCACATAACAAATGCAGACATGTGCGCGCACATAAATGGTGATCTGATAGTAAGCAGAATGAATAAGCTCTCAAAATGATTAAGGCCATCAGCCCTCTGCACAGTTACTTGGAAGCGAGCCTCGCTAAACACAGTGTGGCTTGCTTCTGATTAAACATGCCCTAGTTTCTGTGGCTAGGAATTAACATTCCCTTAATTCTCCGTTGTCTTTTGTTTTCTTTTGTATTTGCTGATCACTACAGAAGACACAGTTCTGGACACAAAACAGTGATTGTGTTTGCAGAACAATACTTCAGATTTGAGGGTATGCCAGAGATCTACGTCCAGACCGTGGCACGAATGAGACAACTCCTTGTTTGAAATTTCCCTCCCGATACCCAACCGAAGGGCGACGAGATTTCTGAGAAGATTCCAGTTACCGGGTTAGCAAATTGCATTAGCCGATTCCAGCAGTTCTAGTTGCATATTCTCTATTTCTTATCTTTATTCACAGGATCACCCAGCGTTGCCGGACACAGTACAACATTTCTAGAAGCAAAGTGTTTGGGGGGCAAGAGTGAAACTCTTTTCAACTCTTAAGATGTGATGATCTTACATGGATTCGAATTCCTAAATATATATGTACGTTGAAACGTGTCTGTAATTATGGCTTGGTGATACGTGCCCCTCTAGTGACTTAAATGTGTAGAAGAATCATTGTGGTACAGTGCCAGGTTAGAACTAGTCACATTCGAATCCAGTAACAACTTAGAGACCGACACGATTTTGCAGGGGGTATTAGCTTTCAAGAGTCAAAGATCTGATCATCACACACTGCGACTCTCGAAAACTTCCTGGTCTCTGGAATCTGGCTGTTTGACTACAAATCGACATGACTATCCTTTGGAATTATTTTCAGACTAGGAGAAAAGCCCGTTGTGGAGGAAGACAACGGGCCCTAGCACGACGCGACAGAGGCACCCCTAGTCTCCCGATCTCTCTCCCCCCACGTGACCCCCAGAGTGGGGGGGCGAGGGAGTGGCTGGGTGACCTCCAGCAGCCTTGGGACCGGCAGCATGCCAGCCCCTGCCCAGTGAGAGGCCAGCCAACTGCATGTAGTCATCGGCGGTGGCGGCAGGACTGGGTGCGGGCAGAGGCAGCCCCCGCACGCTGGAGTGGGCGGTGTGGCCTTCGTCTGGGCGCAGGGCAGCCGATAGCCTGTAGCCGGGCTCGGGTGAGGGTGGCAGCAGGATCGAGGCAAGTCCCTCCCCCCCCCCGCTGGAGTGGCTGGGCTGTCTGTTGACAGAGTGCACGGAGGCAGGGCAGTGACACGCGTTCAGGCGAGGGCGGCGGCGGCAGGCCCCCGGTGGCTATGTGCAGCCCGGCTGGCTATGTGCACTCGGGAGAGGATGGACACGGCGGCTGTTTGGGTGGCGGGGTGAGACTCCGCCACGGTGTCTTCGAATTGCGGGGCACGTTCGTCCCAGCGCCGCATCTGTGGGCGGGCGTCAGAGACCAGGGTCAGTGGCCAGCATCCCCAGCGTGAGTGGAAGCTCAGGCTACAACTGAGGGAGCACATCGAGTGTGGCCATGCTGAAGCAGTTCTTTCTTCAAATCGCAGGGCACGTTCACTCTGGCACCGCCTCTGTGGGCGGGGGCAGAGATCGCAGCTAGTGGCCAGCATCCCTAGCGTGAGTGGCGGCCGCCTCAGCCTATGGCTGAGGGAGCGCATCGAGCGTGGTCACCCCAAATTAGCTTTATAATATTGAGAGATTAGGAATAGGGAGCTAGCGTAACCACAGCTCAGCCATCTTCTCTCACCCTAACGTACCTCACATCCACCTCGAAAAAGGGGGGGGGGATGCTGTTAAGTGACCTCCACCCCTGAGAGGAGAGAATGGAGAGTATCAGTTTACTTCCCACAATTAGAAAAGATACCCTTACACATTTATCTCCTATTTTGACATATTTATTGCTTTACAACTGTGGACCTTATAACCTTAGCTTGTTATTTTGTTTTGTCTTTGCACGTCTTCATCATGTTACATGTCAATTTACTGTTCAGCCCCATGTCTGCAAGTTTGACCCTTCCCTACCATTCCAATGTATCTGAAGACGTGTGCACGGCCAGGAAAGCTCGTACCTTAAATAAAACTTTGTTGGTCTTCAAGGTGGCCACTGGACTCTAAATTTGTCCTACTACCTCAAAAGGCTGTTTTGGGATGAAATGAAGACGAGGCGTCCTTTCTGAGCGCCTTGATTAAAGAAAATATATCCCGGACAGAGAGAAATCCATGATCCGTGCATGCCTCTAAAATGAATTCCTACATGAAAGCGTCTTCCGTCCCGGCACCACGGGCTAGACGAAGGAACCTGCGGAAATCCAGTTTGCTTTCAGATCCTTCTACGAACAGCCATTAAAGGGGAATACATCCCTGATGAGAAACGCACATTATATGTTGCTCAACTTTCAAGGTGGCAATAAGTGATAGCGAAGGGGAGGGGGGAGGGAGCTGACTTTGTTTTCCCTTCACCTGACAGTTTAAACAGTAACTTATTACCTAGATACTGTGGAGCAAATGAACACCTCTGAGGAGGAGAGATAAGAGACGGGAAAGTGTTCCTCAAAGGACGAGAACACGGCGACAGAAAGGGCTGGTTCCGGCTGAGGGACTAAACCAGTTTCTGAATGCAAGTGGGGACTCAAAGGTTTGGGTTTTTCCCCTGCTCCTGCACACAGAAAGCTAATGCAACAAATTTGGAGTCCCGTGGCACCCTGAAGACCAACAAAAGTTTATTCAAGGTATGAGCACACGAAAGCTCATACCTTGAATCAGGGGTCATTTCCTGCGGGAGCACAGGAGCGGAGCTCCGGCAGTAAGGAGCCCAGGGGGTGGGCGCATGCGACAAGCCCCACCCCCTGCTCCCAGCAGCCCTCAGTCAGGCCATGAGGAGCAAGAAGCAGCCAGGGAAGTTGCAGAGCCCCCCCCCCCGGCCCACCTTCAGGTACAAGCTCTCCCTCCTCTGTGAGGACAGATCTGCACGTTCCCCCTCCCCCATAGCTAGCAATCCAAAACAGTCCAGTGGCACCTTTAAGATCAAGTTTTGTTCAGGCACAAACTCTCCCTCCTCTGTGAGGACAGATCTGCATGTTCCCCCTCCCCCATAGCTAGCAATCCAAAACAGTCCAGTGGCACCTTTAAGACCAAGTTTTGTTCAGGCACAAACTCTCCCTCCTCTGTGAGGACAGATCTGCACGTTCCCCCTCCCCCATAGCTAGCAATCCAAAACAGTCCAGTGGCACCTTTAAGACCAAGTTTTGTTCAGGCACAAACTCTCCCTCCTCTGTGAGGACAGATCTGCACGTTCCCCCTCCCCCATAGCTAGCAATCCAAAACAGTCCAGTGGCACCTTTAAGACCAAGTTTTGTTCAGGCACAAACTCTCCCTCCTCTGTGAGGACAGATCTGCATGTTCCCCCTCCCCCATAGCTAGCAATCCAAAACAGTCCAGTGGCACCTTTAAGACCAAGTTTTGTTCAGGCACAAACTCTCCCTCCTCTGTGAGGACAGATCTGCATGTTCCCCCTCCCCCATAGCTAGCAATCCAAAACAGTCCAGTGGCACCTTTAAGACCAAGTTTTGTTCAGGCACAAACTCTCCCTCCTCTGTGAGGACAGATCTGCATGTTCCCCCTCCCCCATAGCTAGCAATCCAAAACAGTCCAGTGGCACCTTTAAGACCAAGTTTTGTTCAGGCACAAACTCTCCCTCCTCTGTGAGGACAGATCTGCATGTTCCCCCTCCCCCATAGCTAGCAATCCAAAACAGTCCAGTGGCACCTTTAAGACCAAGTTTTGTTCAGGCACAAACTCTCCCTCCTCTGTGAGGACAGATCTGCATGTTCCCCCTCCCCCATAGCTAGCAATCCAAAACAGTCCAGTGGCACCTTTAAGACCAAGTTTTGTTCAGGCACAAACTCTCCCTCCTCTGTGAGGACAGGCTAGCAATCCAAAGCAGTCCAGTGGCACCTTTAAGACCAAGTCTTATTCAGGTACAAGCTCCCCCTCCTCTGCGAGGACAGATCTGCACATTCCCCCTCCCCCATAGCTAGCAATCCAAAACAGTCCAGTGGCACCTTTAAGACCAAGTCTTATTCAGGTACAAGCTCCCCCTCCTCTGCGAGGACAGATCTGCACGTTCCCCCCCCAATAGCACGTTCCCCCCCCAGGAGACATCTTTGGACAACACTGGCTCTTCGGCTTGGAAACGGAGATGAGCACTGCCCCCTAGAGTCGGATTCGACTGACTTTCGAGCGAGGGGAACCTTTACCTTTTCACCTTTAATATGTCAGGGAGCATATCCGATTGGAACGTCCCACCAGTGTTCCCTCTAAGCTGAGTGAGTGTGAGCTAGCTCACAGGTTTTTTTAGCCTCCAGCTCACAGATTTCTGTCTCAGCTCAGGAAGGATGGGGCTCCAGAGCAAACTAATTGATGCAGCAGCCAGATCGCTCGCTCACAACGTTAATGCCGGTAGCTCACAAAGTAGAAGTTTTGCTCACAAGACTCCACAGCTTAGAGGGAGCACTGCCTCCCAGCTGCAGTCTGAAACACAACCACCCAGGGGTCCCCAGCCTTTCTGAGTCTTCGGGCACCTTTGGAATTCTGACACAGGGCAGTGGGGGCATGATAACAAAATGGCTGCCACCGGTGGCCGAGACAACCAGAAAATGCCAGGGGGGAGGATTATACATAGTAAAGGTAAAGGTTCCTTTGCTGGAAAGCCAGTCGAATCCGACTTGAGGGTTGCGGTGCTCATGAGGGCCCTCGGTGTGCAAGACCTCAGCAAGGCTGTTAATAACAGGATGCTTTGGAAGTCATTAATTCACAGGGTCGGCCGAAGCTAGAACTGACCTGATGCAACTTAACACACAGTTCCTGCACACAGAAAGCTAACACGTCAGGGATAAGAGCTCCAGCCAATCTTCTTCCTGGTCTGCCAATAAATTCTGTGCACACTTTTAACAACCGATCTGACCCAGCTCATATTCGAGTTGCAAGGGGAGGTCCACATGGTCAAAGCCTGTTCTATTATACTAAACAGCCCTTCGCGTAGAAAGCTAACAGGTCAGGGATAAGAACTGCAGCCAATCTTCTTCTGAGTCTGCTCATAAATTTGAGTGCACACTGATCTGTCACAAATTTGCTGCAGACTGACCAGACCCAAGTCATCCCTGAGCTGCAAGGGGAGGTTCAGACAATCAAAGGGTGTTCTAAACAGTGTTCCCTCTAAGATGAGTTAGTGTGAGCTAGCTCACAGTTTTTTAGTCTCCGGCTCACAGACTTTTGTCTTAGCTCAGGAAGGAGGGCTCCAGAGCAACCTAATTGATGCAGCAGCCAAATTGCTCGCTCACAACTTACAAAGTAGAATTTTTGCTCACAAGACTCCACCGTTTAGAGGAAGCATTGGTTCTAAACATCCCTGCAGATAGGAAGCTAACACATCAGGGATAAGAGTTCCAGCCAACCCTCTTCCTGACCTGCCAACAAAACGGCATGCAGACCTGACTCAACTCATGCCTGAGATGCAAAAGGGAGGTCCAGATAATCAAAACATCCGTGTGGGTAGAAAGCTAACACATCAGCGGTAAGAGTTCCGGCCAGTCTTCCTCCTGACCTGCCAATAAATCTCCACACAGACTGATCTGACCCAGCTCACCCCCAAATTGCAAGGGGCGGTTCACATGATACAAGGCGATTGTGTTATACTAAATATCCCTGCTCACAGAAAGCTAACAGGTCAGGGATAAGAATTCTGGCCTGTCTTCTCCCTGACTCGCCAGCAAATTTGGGTGCAGAGACTCATCTGACCGAACTCACCCCTGATTTGCAAAGATGAGGTTCGACTGAGCCCCACGCTGCTCTATGATTAGATAACAGATAGATCATTGATAGAAGATGGATGGATGGATGGATGCCAGATAGATAGATGATAGAACAAAGTTTGAGTCCAGGGGCACCGTTAAGACCAACACAGTTTTATCCAAGGTGTGAGCTTTTGTGTGCATGTAGACTTTGATAAAGGATGGATAGACAGACAGACAGATACTAGTTGCTGTAGATTTTCCGGGTTGTGTGGCCATGGTCTTGGCACTGTAGAACCTGAGGTTATAGGAGTTCCCCGGGCTATGAACATGCTAGTGGAGGAGCTTTCCTGAGGAGGTTCTTTTGTATGTGGATTGGCTGTTGAAATTCTAATCTCTCTGTAGTGCTATTGTCAGATGTAGAGCCTTTTGTGTTTTTCAGGACAGGAAACCATGCCCTATTTATTTTTAAACTCTCTTATTTCCTGTTGAAATTGTGTTTATGTTTATGAATTTCAATGGCTTCCCTGTGTAATCTGACATGGTAATTGGAAGT
>NW_015166593.1:1202-3760 GCF_001447785.1 Gekko japonicus | reverse complement strand
CTACAGAGGTCAGTTTCCCTGGAGAAAATGGATGTTTTGGAGGCTGGACTCTGTGGCATTGTACCCCACTGAGGTCCCTGTCCTCCACAGGCCCCGTCCCCAGATCTCCAGGGGTTTCCCAAACTGGAGTTGGCGACCCGCTGTGCTCCCCCCCCCCTTCCCTGCCGGTTCCCAGGGAGGGACCTGGCAACCCTAGCTCTCCCCCCACCACCACCTTGAGAGAGCAGCCTCACACTTGTTGTTGTTGTTGTTGTTGTTGTTATTATTATTATTAATGAGGCCTGTTGATGCAGAACTTCTGGAAACCAGTGGCCGGCTGCAGTGGAACCACTCAAAAACCCTATGATGAGATCCAGTTTATTCAGGCCATAGTGTTCCCCATTGCTATGGAAAGGCCTGAAAGTTTGCTTGTTTCTTTACCACATTTCCATCCCACCCATTCCCCGCATGCAGGCTCAGGGCAGGTAACAATCATAATTCCTTTACAATGTAATCATCGAAACTGGACCGGCATTGTAAGTTGGATAATGAAGGAAAGCCAACAGGAAGAAAGTCAGTTCCCTTGAAATGTGGTGTTGGAGGAGAGGTTGTTTTATTATTATTACGTATTTGTAAGTTGAGTAAACATTAAAGTAACACATCGATGCAAAACATTTTGCATTTTACGGTGCAATAGAGTACAACTAGGATAAAGCATAAATCCAGCAGTTTAACAAAACTACCTATGAACAATCAATCAACAGTGTATTTCCATGTGGAGAGGAATCCCAGATTTCTTCTTTAGTGCTACTTATAATACATTAAAGCATCATAAAAGAGGGGAACTCATATCATTAAGGTAGAGAGAAATTCTTAAAGCAATAGGAATACAATATGGTATACCTTTTGAGAGGGTCAGTGTTTAGAGCCCTTTCTGCAATTGTTTCCAATCTGGTGATATGAATTCATGCCGTGATATAAATTCTAATATCGGGAACCATTTGCTATCAAAGTTTGTTTTGGTGGAGGAGAGTTTTGCAGCTACCCTGTGGACCTCCGAAAAGACAAGTAAGTGGGTTCTCAATCAAATCGAGCCTGAAGTGTCCCTAGAAGCTGAAATGACCAAGCGTGAGGCTACCGCACTTCAGCCACATCCCGAAAAGACAAAGATGGACTCGGGTGGGGGTCTCCGTGTTGGTCTGAAGCAGCAGAACAGAGTTTGAGTCCGGGGGCACCTTTCAGACCAACAAAGTTGAATCCTACATAAATGATTTTGTGTTCACACACACTTTTTCAGATGCTATCTTGTATCTGAAGAAGTGTGCCTTGCACACAGAAACTTATACGTTGAATAAAACTTTGTCGGCCTTTAAGGTGCCGCTGGACTCAGACTTTGATCTGAGAAGATAAGGGTCACTGGAAAAGACAGCAACTCTGGGGAACACTGAAGGCAGCAGGAAAAGAGGAAGGCCCAACAACATGAGATTGAGTGACTCCATAAAAGAAGCCACAACCCCTCTGTTTTGTTATGCCAACTTCTCCAGGAAATTCCTGGAGACCCAATCCAAGTTATCTACCAAGGAAATTGGGTGGTTGTGGCTGTGCGTAAGTTCTATACCAGTCTATACAGAGGTCAGATGGCCAATGAAACGCTCGCTATATCCCAGGAAGTGAGACAACACGCTAGGATTAAGAATAAATGTTGTCTTTACTAAAGGTTTCTGCAGTCATACAAAATCAGAATCACACACACAGTTATACAAGCTCCTTAGTTACAATAGTACATCAGAACAATTACAGCATAGAAAATAACAAAAGCATCAAAATGGGGATGACACAATGGGGCACGGCTATACTCATCTGAGGTCCAAGCTGAAGAAGAACTCTCCTCCTTGGAAGGATGGGCAGCCGAAAAGCAGCAGCTTGTGAACTCCAAGGCACACAGGTCGGACCAGCCAAACCACGTGTGAGCTCTCTGGGTCGCGACTCCCGGAGAACTTAAGTAGTAGAGTCACTTGTAGCACCTTAGTGCACTGCTATGGGGAAGGTGGGTTAACCAGAGAGACAAAGGAGAGTTTCTCCTTAAATAAACTCTTTTTGGGGCATGTGCTATCCAGCCATAAACTATCAAACCCGTCCTCTAAACTATCACTACTGGATGAAGAGGGGGTGACGAGGGGATGACGAAGGGGATGACGCTCTCCTAAGGGGTGGTGGCAATATGCAGATCCTATCCCTACATCAAAGGTGCCTTTTGGTGAGGTGTGAATCTTCCGTTCCCATGGACACCTCTTGACTTGCAGATCTGGTGCCTGCTCCAAGGCCATAAATGCTATTGTCTTCAGATCTCCAAACCAGATTAGGTGCAGAGGGTTACGTGATTCCTGGCATTCCGGTGATGTCGGGGTTCGCTGGGGGATTTTCCATAACTCTCCAAGTGGGTGCAATGGCGCGGTGTCTCCTCTATCCCGATGCAGGACGGGATACCTTCTCCAGGGAAGCACATGGTCCGTATGTGCAAGGCAGCCCCAGGCCAGCCTATTTCTAGGCAAGCATGAGACGCAGAACAAAGCAACACA
>NW_015166593.1:0-678 GCF_001447785.1 Gekko japonicus | reverse complement strand
CCTACTGTATCAAAGAATGCCAAATCAAAATAGGTGGCTGGGGGGGGGGCGCAGCAATGACGTCAGACAAGTATGAGCCATGGTTGGGCACCTCAGATGTGCATGTGATGCCCTAATGACAGCTCAATGCATGTCAAACCTGCTTACATGGAGACAGAAAACAAAACAATCAATTCATGTCTGAAAAACAAGGCATGGTGCAGTACTTCAAAAGGGAAATTCCCATGAGTGCAAACATTCCCAGTATCACATGAATAAGGCAGCCTCCATAGTTCCCTGAGCAAGCAACCCCATCGTCTCCCTATGCGGAGGCAGTTCGTAGGGTTCATTGAGGCAAGCAGCAATAAATACACAGTAGCAGCATTCACGCAGCCGCGTGTAGTAACGGCGTTTGGGAGGAAGGGGGCTTCCAGTACCGTGCCATTCCTGGCAGGGGAGGGGGTCCTCTCACTGGTGGGGGCATGGTCATACGTATGCAAATCCTCTCCCCCCTTTGTTTCCCAAAGCACCTTGGGACTCGCCGATCCCATGACAAACACAATTTATTAAAACAGACTAAGCCGGTGGGCGCACTTCTAGGCGCACTATAGTTATTTCCGGGAGGTCATATTCAGACTAAAACAAAGGTCACGTGTTCTTGCTGGTGCGTCATGATCATGAACACAGTTTAGCTACAGC
>NW_015166592.1:37103-60876 GCF_001447785.1 Gekko japonicus | reverse complement strand
TGGTTCAATCCCCAGCATCTCCGGTTAGATGGACCAGGCTGCAGGTGAGGGAAAAGACCTTCTCTGCCTGAGATCCTGGAGAGACAGTCTGATTGCCTTTGGATACTCATGGGGGGTGACCATAAGTCTGTGTGATTTGGCAGCAAATCCAACTGATCAACCTTGGTCATTGCTGGTGGGTTATGGAATTACGGTTCTAGCCCCTAGCCACCACCTTATAGCTCCCCACCTTGCACTTTTGGACTGGGTGGATATAAGGTTCACCAGGTGATCGGAATGGACTGAATGCTGAGGGACAGGTGGCAGGGATATCCTTCCTTCTGTGAAGCCCATGGGAGGGGCACTGGGACCCAAGGGCCTAGCTACATTTTTAATAAGCCTTTTAAGATGGGGTGTTAACCATTTGTCTCGTGTTGAAGGGTGTACACCTACACTGAGGGCGACTAAGGACGGTGCACCAACGGCCCGGGACCTAAGTTCATTTTCGGTTTACAGGGCCCCCGGAGCTGCAAACAGCTACAGACAGCACGTGAGCACATGCTCAGCGATTGGGGCCCTGCACAACTTGCCTTCTGGCTTCTGTTCAGCAGCAGGTCAGATGCCTCAGCTGGCCCTCCTCGGCGTGGGTCTTCCTCTGCTTCGGGGACTGTAGGGAAGGGGTTGTGGCAAAGGAGTTAGGCTGGGGAGCACTCTGGCTTTTCTGTGCCAAGATGGTTTCTGGCTTTCCCTGGGACATGTTCCCGCTAGGCTGAGGTGGTGGGGGCTAGGCGCAGTTGTCGGCCTCCAGCTCACACGTTTTGTCTTCACTCAGGCAGGATGGCTCCAGAGCGAATTAATTGGGGCAGCAGCCACGTTGCTCATTCACAGCTCGGGGCCGGAGCTTATGGAGGGAGTCTTTGCTCACAGGACTCTGCAGCTTGGAGGGAGTATTGCCCTGGACATGCAGGCCTGAACATGGCTGATACTGCACAGAGGCTGACAGCCAGGTCTGCTTCTGACCCTCCACGAGCAGTGACTTTCACTGGGAGGTGCGGAGAACCGTATATTATTAATTTATTTTCATGACGCCCCCCTTCTCTGTCGGTAGGTAGGGGTTGGTAATAGCCAGGTCTCTGCTTTTGCAGGGGGCTTAGGTTGCCCATGGGGCTGGTCTAGTCTGGCAGGTGAGCAAGCATGCTGAGGCATGTGCCACTGGCACGGCATCCCCGCTCGGAATGGAATATTTTGATTTCCTATCAAGTTCCTTTACAACACCTCTTGACAATCCCGACCTTTACAGATATCTCTTGGTTTATGGTTTTGCTTCTCTTTTGCCTGGGCTGGACCCATCACGAAACATATTGCTGTTGGATGGTAGTTTATTCAGGTTTATCCTACCGCCATGAGGGAAACGATTTTCCCCTTTACTTGAGCCCATGTAAACAACAGAATACCCTGTTATTCCACACGGGGAGTTGATTAAGCCATTGTGAAATGGGTGAGCACCCTGTACCATTTTTCTGGGTACATGTTGGGTGGTAAATGTACGCACTTTTGCCAGCCCTGGGGACGTTTGGTGGGCATGTGCAATGAAACACCCCGGAGTACATCTTTATGTGGATTCTTTATTACTTCAGGGCAGGATAGTTTCACTCTTCATTTCCACCTCTCATTATTGGCTGCAGCCCCTCATAGCCCTTTGCTGGGCAGCCTATGTCCACCGGGCGAATCTGCTGCGGGCGTGAGTTGGTAACCCCTTTAGGTTCAGTTGGATTGGTTATTGCTCAGGCTTGGGGCTAAAAGAATAGCTCTGTAAAGCAGCGCTGGTCTACACGATGCCCCAGCCCCTTATTGTCGGCCTTGTAGGTAATTCCTCATTGATGCAAAGGGAAGATAATTAATTCATCGAGCTGGCTGGGGTTAATGGATTTGGGAGCTAAGTGCTGCGGTTAACCCGTATTTTTGAAGCTGGGAGTTGCACACCGCCCCTGATTTATTGGCGTATGGAAGTTCCCTAACGGACCCTCCTACAGTGCGATGTTGCAGGCTGGGACACTTGAGTGTTGGGGATTCCTCTTATTATCTCTGTGTCCCCCAGTTTTCCTGAGGGTGTGCATGCCTTTTTTTGCTGGCAAGTGCTGCCTCTATAACAGTCCGGTATAGAGAGGCTGCGGAGGGAACTCTTGGGGTTGTCCCCCACAAATGCAGCAGGATGGTAGTCAGTTTAACTGTAAGATGCCAGCAGGAAGGTAGCAGTCCCACCGTAAAAGAGAGAACAGGTGGGAGGTGCTTTTCTGTCCCGACCACCGATGGGGATAGAGCAGTGGGCGGGTATCAGTCCAACCACTCCTACCCAAAAAAACGGTGGGCAGGTTGGCCAACCCTCCCGCTGCTAAAGTTGGTGACCAGGGGGCTTGGTACCCTGTACCTTTCACTGCTGAGCTGGGGAAAAGTGATTATGGCAATCTTGTAGCACCCTATATGATTCAGAACTTGCAGGGATATTGTTACCCTTGTCTTGATGTCAAGGTGGTGTATCAATCTCACACCAGGCTCAGACCCAAGGAGATTTATGCAAGTAAAGGAAGGTTTATTAAGGGTGGAGCAATCATGGGGTGCAGGGAGACCTTAGATGGTCAGATCTGTGCACTATCCTTCATAGGCCTTCCTGGATGTCTGTAGCAACTTGACTTCACTTATTGCCTAAGGAGGAGTGCTGCACTGGGAGGCTGTGCTGCACTTACACGGAAAATGCAGACTTCATGCAGCTGCAGCGATTTGAGGTTCAGAGATGGGGAAGTGGTTCGCCTCGTGGCAGCTCTGGCCATCTGTGGGCAGCAGGGTTTTGGGACTAGCTGCTTTTCCAGGGCCAGGGGCACCTTTAACACCTGTTGGGGTTGTCCCGATATGGCGTCTTCAACGCCAGCTGGCAGACGGGCATTTTTGGCCCACCCCTGCCGCTTTGGAGCTGCTTGGGGTGGCCATGGGGTACCCCAGCAGGATATTTCAGCGGTGGAGAGATGGTTTACCGTTCTGGTTCTACCTGCGGCCCTGGTCGGGTAATTGAACAGATGCCGAGGTGACTTGTGGGGAATTGAACTGTTCCCTGCTCCCCCTTTTTCTCTTACAGATTTGCGTTACCGGCAAGAGAGGAAGAAGGCCTATTATGTGGGCACAATTTGGCTGGGCTGCTCATCGCACCGAGAGGAAGCCATAGGCTCAGCAGGCAGTTGTCAGTGGGCCAAGGTGGAATGGCAGGCATCCGGGGTCTATGAGCCGGGCCTGCTGCAGTTCTTGTGTAGGGGCAGGTTGCCCTCCCATTAAGTTTGGGCTGCCAACAGGATGGCGGCACATGCCTGAGTGGGCATGCACATCTTTCTGGACAACCCACGGCAAGGGCTTTGAGGGGCAAGGTATACCCCGTTAGCCCTCTCGAATTCAGTGTGAAGGCAGGGCCGGGGGACCTTGCTGATCGAATGGCTATGATCCCGCTGGGTTGTGGGGTTACAGTCCGCAGCTCTCCACAGGAGAAGGGAGATTCCTGCAAGTTGGCTGATTTTGGTGGCTTTGCCACATCTGAGCAGTCATGTTGGGCAGGCCACGCGCTGCCAACAGGATGGCGGCACATGCCTGAGTGGGCATGCACATCTTTCTGGACAACCCACGGCAAGGGCTTTGAGGGCCTTGAGCCTCCTGGTGGGGCGCAGAGGCCTAAGCAGGGACTTGGCCTCAGCGATGGCAGGTTGCTATGTGGTATACAGATTGCGGTCCGGCAAGCACCAGCTGACACCCATCATTTGGGGTTGAAGGGGTCCTGTGAGTACAGTCTTTGTGACTTGAGGCATGGAGTGGGGAAAACGGACTGCCTTCAGGATGGCCCTGTTTAGGTCCTCTCTTTGAGCCTTGCGGCTTGGGGGATGGAGCTACAGGGTTGTCTTGCAATGGCTAGCCGGCTGGATGGTAGCCCCTACAGTGGGCTCCCACCCGAGGCAGGGTGGTTCACCCTATTGATGAGGTAAGGGAGGGGTCCTTGACCTCTGGCCTTGACCATAACGCAATCTGTTTTGCCCTTGCCTTTGGTTCCAGTTAAAGTTGTCAGTTAATAATGTGGCCCTATATTTAAACCCAGCACTTGTATCTGCCTCGTTATTCCGGCTTGGGGGGGGCAAAAAATCTTCCCTTACAGAACCCATGCTGAGTCTGCCTCAGTAGTTTTTGTTCATTAGTGTGCCTACTAATTCTTTCCTTAACAATTTCCACCAACTTACCCAGTACTGATGTCAGACTGACTGGCCTGTAATTTCCCAGATCTCCCTTGGAACCCTTTTTAAAGATGGGAGTGACATTAGCTACCTCCAAGTCCTCAGGAATGGAGGCAGATTTTAATGAAAGATTACATATTTTTGTCAGGAGATCCACAAGTTCACATATGAGTTCTTTCAGAACTCTCGGATGTATGCCATCCGGGCCTGGTGATTTATCAGTTTTTAAGTTGTCTATCAGTCATAGGACCTCCTCTCTCATCACCTCAATTTGACTCAGGTCTTTCAACACCCCTCTTGAAATCAGCAGTTCTGGAGTGGGCAAGCACTTCTCATCTTCCACAGTGAAGACAGAGGCAAAAAATGCATTCAGCTTCTCAGCCATCTCCCTATCATCCTTCAGTACTCCTTTTACCCCTTGGTCATCCAAGGGCCCCACTGCCTCCCTGGCTTGTTTCCTGCTTCTTCTTCTTTTTAATTTTTATTATTTTCAATACAATACAAAAATAAACATTAGCATTAAATGGAACAGATATTCGGTAATTAGTTGGACAAGAATCAGAACAAATTGAAGTGTCACGACGGGACCTAGCAGAGGCTTCAAAAATACAAAAGGTCTTGATAATAGCGATTATTGGGGAGAAAATCCTCATTAGACAAGTATGCGACCACTGGAAACCAAATGGCTTGAAATGTGTGTAGATGGCCACCCGTGGAGAACACAGCTTTTCTATGGGGCAATTTTTCTAGGAGAAAATGTTCCCATAATTTGTTTTTCCAGTTATTTAGGGAGGGGGCAGCTTTGTCTTTCCATTGTTGGGCAATCACAAGTCTCACAGTAGCAAGTAGCATAGTGAATAATGAAGTTTTTGTTTTGTTTTCCATAGGATTGGACCAGAAATCAAGTAAGAAGGCTTCTGAAAGCTCGGGTAAAAGAACTCCAGTGATGAGTTGATTTGGGTAATGATTTGCCACCAGCAATGCAAGAAATCTCCTATAGAGCCACAGTTCTTCCAGAAATATTTGTTGCTTTGTGGGTTTATTCTGTGCAATCTGGCTGGTGTCATGTACCAGCGATGTAACACTTTGAACGCATTAACTGGTTTCCTGCTTCTAATCAGGTTTTCCTTTGTGCACTATCACTAGTTATTTTACTTTTAAAAATTAAAAAAGACGAAGGAAAGGGTGGAAGGGAGGGGGAAGGAGATAGAGGAGGGGCAGAGGGAGCAGGTAAGTGTAGCTGCTGTACCATGTGTTTATCTTTCACCCTTCTTTTCCCCCAGGGCTGCAGTTTCAGAGGTTTTGTCCATCTTCCAGGCACTGGTGAGGCTGTCCCAAACACCTCAAACAGCAATCCAGTCTGGAGAGAAGACCTGTATGAGGCCACAGTCACCGTTAATTCAATTCCAAGGTATTTTGTTTTTTTAACTACTTCACATTGTACCAGTTCTTGTAGTTCCACTTGTTTTTGTTTGATCATGTTTTTACATATAAGTTTTGTTTTATTCTTATTTACGTAAAAGCCGGCCAATTCTCCAAACTCCTTTATTTTTTGAAAAAGCAATGTCAATTTTTCTGTTGGGTTTTCCACCATAAACATTACATCGTCTGCAAATGCTCGATATTTGTATTGGTGTCCTTTATGTGTCAAGCCCTTTATTTCTTGATCGTACTGTATTTTTTGTAAAAGTATTTCCAATACCCAGATAAATAATAACGGTGATAACGGACAACCTTGCCTTGTTCCTTTCTGTACTTTGAAGTTATCTGTCAGTTCTTTATTCACATTTATTTTAGCTCTTTGTTCAGAATAGATAGGTAAATCCGTCCGGCCCTGGCGCCTTTCCCAACTTCGATTCTTCAATCGCCTTCGTCACTTCTTCTTTTTGAATTCGACCATTTAATAAATCCTTAAATTCACTGCTTATTTTAGATAGTGGACTTTCTTCCAGATATGTTCTAATCTTCTCAAGATCAGTTCTAGTTGCTTGGAATAATTTGGCATAATACTTGAAGAAACTTCTCTTTATACCATTAGGGTCAACGAATTCCTTTCCATCTTCTATAATTTTGGTTATCATTCTTCTTTCTTTTCTAGTTTTAAGTTGCCAAGCTAAATATTTTCCCGGTCTATTTGCCCCTTCGAAAGATTTTTGCTGTAACTTCTTTAAATTCCAATAGAGTTCATGGTTCAAAGTTTCATTCAGTTGCTCTCTTAGCAACTGCAATTCTTTGATGATTTTCTTTTTCCCAGGTTTCTTTTTTAATTCTTTTTCTTTTTGGGCTATTTTTTCCAACACTTCTGCTTGTTTTTGAAATTTTTCCTTTTTTTGCTTCACATTTTGCGAGATGAGGATTCCTCTCATCACGGCTTTGTAGGCATCCCACACAACCTGTATCGGGGTCTCTTTGTTTAAATTTTCTTTAAAAAATTGTTTTGTTTCTTCCTTTAGCAATTCTACTACAGCTTTTTTATCCAACAAATCTTCATTTATTCTCCAAAGGAAGGATTTGTTCCTTTCTATAGAGCTCCACACAACAGGGTTGTGGTCTGAATTACATCTGGGCAAAATTTCAATTTTATGTGTTTTCATTGACAATTCTTCTGACATCCAAATCATATCAATTCTGGAAAAAGAACAATGTCTATTGGAATAAAATGTAAAGTCTTTCTGTGTCGGGTTCCATTTCCGCCAAACATCTTCTAATTTTTCCTGTTTGACTATTTCAAAAAAGTTCCTTGGCAATTTTCCACTATTTTCGTTGCCTTTTTGTGGTTTTCTGTCCAAGCGGTCTATAGTTCCATTAAAGTCTCCAGCCATAATGACTTGGTCATAAGTTTGTTTTTGTAGGTGCTCATTTAAGTCCTTAAAAAATTTCTCCTTTGCTCCATTGGGTGCATATAAATTGATCACCAGTGTCTTTTTTTGTTGGATCATAACTTCCACACCCACATATCTCCCTTCCAAGTCGTTAAAAATTTCTTTAGGTTGCAAGTGATTTTTCACATATGTCACCACTCCTTTCTTCTTGTTTAGGGCCGAAGAACAAAATTCCAATCCTAATTTAACATTTTTTAAATATTTAACATCTTGTTTTCTGATATGAGTTTCTTGCAAGCATATCACATTACAATTTTGTTTTTGTATCCAATAATTGATTCTTTTCCTCTTGTTTGGTGAATTTAATCCATTCACATTCCATGACAACAATTTGTAATCCATTATGCGTTTTAATTTAAAGTTCTCCAAAGTCATCTAAATTGTCCGCTTTGAATTTGTAAAAATCCGTCACCGATCTGATCAGAATCCTCCCTCCTTTGTATGTGAAGGATAAACCTTGCGGAATTTCCCATCTATATCTGATGTTCAACGCCTTCAGTTTGTCAGCCAAAGGTTTATACCTTTTTCTGTCCTGAAGTATTGCTCTTGGGAGCTCTCTCATGACCATAATTTTGTTTCCTTCCATTTCAAATGGGACGGTAAATTGTTTCTTAAAAATATCCTCTGTTGTTGTTCTTGTTACAAATTGTACAATTACATCTCTTGGTAAATTCTTCTTTTCCGCAATTCTGGAGTTCACTCTGTATATTAAATCAAAATCTGAATCCATTGTCCCCTCATCTTCACCCAAAAATAATGTTATCGCCTTCATCATCTCCTCTCTTATATTTTCTTTTTCTTTTTCTTTGATGCCTCTAAATCTCAGATGAGTCTGCATCCTTCTGAACTCCGTCATTGTTTCCGATCTTCTAATTTGCTGAGTCAAAGAATCTTGTTTTTCTTCCATTTGTTGTATCTTCTCATCCATTTCTGTAGTCTTGGTTGCATTAACCTGCATTTCTTTTTTGACTCCTTCCATGTCTTGCTTGATTGAAGTTATTTCTGTAGTAACCAATTCCTTTATTGCTGTTATATTTTTTTCCTGGACTTCTTCAAGTTGTTTCAGATGAATCTGAGTTTGTTTCACCATTTGCGCCTCCAGTTGTTTTACCATTTGCTCTTCCAGTTGTTTTACAATCTGGGCCCCCAATCTTTTTTCTATCTGTTCCCCCATAGCTTGTATCGCATCGGTCATCCGCTTCTCCATCGCTTCCATGGCGGTCTGCATCTCTCTTTTCTCCCTTTCCTTTGACATTCTGGGGGTTGATGTAGATCCTGTCCTTGGTCTCACAACTGGTTTAACTTCGGGGTCTGAGTCGGCTCTTTTCTTTCCCCTTCTGGTCTCCGTTTTGGCGATTTCACTACAGTACACCAATTCACAAACAAATAGTCTCTCCTAGATGGTAAACTGTAGATCAGCCATATCACTCTAATTACGCATTTCCAAGACCCTCAGAAAGATGTTTAAAAAACAATTTAAAACGAAGTCCTCCCCAAGATGTCGGGCGCAACTTCTCTATGGTAGTCTGGTATAGAGTAGGTCAGTTTGTTGTTTTGCAGGTCCCGTCTGTTCGCATACACTCACATCCGGCCCTGCAGTTTGAAGAGTCCGAGTTTCTTCCTGTTGATTGTTACCCTTCTAGGATGTCGTCTTCCTGTTCAACCCACTCTGTTTCTGCTTCCTGTTCAACCCACTCGGAGCTCTTCTCTCGTAACACAGACCTACTCTTCCCACGATGTATTTTGTCAGTTTCATTTTTACGGCTGCCCGCACATCTCGGTCTTCACCACAGGAATGATAAACAATATACGTTTTTACAGTTTTAAAGCCTTCAATCAACTTTTTTCTTTACCGGAATCGGTTTTCTGGGATTGTCTATTCTTTATCCACTCAACCGCTTAATTAAAATTACTTCATATCTTAGTTCAGGTAAGCGGCACGTTTATTGTTATCTAGCACGTTCAAATCGGGTTTCGCATTGCTTCTTTTCACTCACTGTTGTTGCCCTTCTTCAAGAGATCGGCTGGTGAAGGATTTAAGCCGGTATTCCGGCTCGAACGGCCACTGGAGAGTTGCTAGGCACTTGCCCTCTTCGCAGGAGGAGATCAAAGCCTGATTCAGCTTCTTCCGAAGCTCAATCACGCCAATCTCACACTCCCTCTTGGGCGCTGCTGCCTGCTTGTCCCCCCCCTCGCTGGGGAGCGATGCGTTGGGCTGGAAACTGCCCAAACTGTCAGAAGTGGCCGTCGCCCACTTCGCACGATCGTGAAAATTCTTCAGTCCTCCATCTTAGCTCGACCGGAAGCTTTCCTGCTTCTAATCAGGTTTCCCTTAGTGCACTATCACTAGTTATTTTACTTTTAAAAATTATAAAAGACGAAGGAAAGGGTGGAAAGGAGGGGGAAGGAGATAGAGGAGGGGCAGAGGGAGCAGGTAAGTGTAGCTGCTATACCATGTGTTTATCTTTCACCCTCCTTTTCCCCCAAGGCTGTAGTTTCAGAATTTTTGTCCATCTTCCAGGCACTGGTGAGGCTGTCCCAAACACCTCAAACAGCAATCCAGTCTGGAGAGAAGACCTGTATGAGACCACGGTCACTGACAACATGCAGCAAGGCTGGTGTTTATTTCTGTGGTGCAGGGGAGGGGGCTTTCCACTTGCACTCCTATCAGTCATTTTGCACGTATTTTTCCCCCATTAAGTGGGTGCCTGAAGTACTTTCTTAAGAAGCCCCATGTTAATGTTGGGTGGTCAGATCCCACCTTGTCTTTCCCTCCTCCTCACTGAGAGGTCAGAAAGGAAGACATTTTTCCCAAGGTGTGGATTCCTGACTCCTCCTTTCCATGGAATATTTTGCCTCCAATTGATAGTCAAGCCCTAGTGAGGAACAGAGAACCACAGAAACTGAACACTGATGGTTGCAGACGTTGTTTCATTTCCCCCAAAAAAATTTAAAGTATTTGCAATCTATCACTATTTCTATTAATTTTAAAAAATTATACTAGGGGAAGTGTAGGGTGGAGGGGAAGGGAAAGGGAAAGGTAGGAGAGGAGGGGGCATGTATTGAGTGGGGGGAGGTTAGATGTGGGCATGGATGGGTATCAATGGGTGGAAAAACCCCCAAAGCAAATGGAGCATTATGTATATGGATTAAAGCCAACTCAGAATCAGCTTGAAAAAAAATGGCATAAAAGTGCTCCCCCCAAAACAGAGAAAAAGCGATGAAAAATTGAAACGACCCCTATAGGAAGCAAAACACATGTGGAAAAGAAAAAAAAAACAGTTCAAGGCCAGAACTGACAAAAACCACACGTGCAAAAAAGGCCTTGGGTAGACTTCAGGCAGTATAAACGGTCTGGCAGATACTAACAATTGACAGGTGAGCAGACTGCAGTTTTTAAGATTCTAGGAATTGATGTAGGGTCTCTTTTTCCAGTCTCTTTGCCTTTTATGTCTTCTAAGGAAGGTGTTACTGATTGCTGAGTGCTGCTCCCAGTATGTGAACAAAAATGCACTATTGGCTCCCCTCCTTGTGAACAGTTTGCAAACAGGCAAACAGCTTGTTGAACTTTCAGTGGTGCTGATCACAACTTTCAGACAGGTTGCAAGCCTCTCTGGTGTGTGATCAAACATCTCTAGTCTCCTCCGGACTACAGACCTTCCATGTGACAGGTTCTTTGACAGTTCCCCCATGCTCTTAGGCTTCCTTTAGGCTCTTTTTTCTTATCCACCCAACTCTTACATTATCAAATTTGTAATTCGCTACTTGCCTCAATACTTTTCAGTTGGTATATATATGAAACCAGCTCATGGTCCTTCACTAAGAGTGATAACTAGAATTTTTTTGACTGTGCAAGCAAGAATTGATCCAGCTTTTATACTTCTTCACATCTACAGAATATACAGTTTCATTTAAGCTATGAACCAGTACAAGTGACCCAGTAAAGTACCTCAGCAGCATGCCTAAACAAAGCCTGTTAACTACTGAGACAAAGATGATCATTCCAGTTTTAAAAGGACTTAACATTGTCATCCCACTATTCACTTTGTTCTGAAAGCAGTACTTGGTACTGGACACTTAAAGCAACTTCAACTGCTACCTATTGTTGAAACCTGACTTTTTCCCTATTCAACGCATACTCCTTCAGTCAATATTATCTACATCATTATTAATTCAAAGATTTTGTATATTTTTGTTAGATCCAAAATGAGAATATAATTGTTGTCTGGATCACAGAGGTCAGGTAGAATAAAAGCAAGGCATAAGAGCACACAGTAGGATTAATCTGTGAAGTGCTTGCTTGGAATAATTCTTAGGTCTTCTTTATTTTCTGTACAATTTATTTTGCTTCCTAGTGTAAAAGATCATCAGAAAGCACTTCTCCATGTCTCAGACACAAAACTACCTTTTGTCCTGCTTTGCTTGCTTTTTTCATTCTGTTGGAGAGTTTTACTTAGATTCTGCCAAATCACTGAATGGTATGGTACTTCAGAGACCATTAATACTCTCATCTCAGTGGTCAAAAGGATTATGCTTTTATTAAGTTTATCTTAAGCCTTCTTCACGTGCCTGGTGGCAAAATCATGGAGGATATGCTGTTTTGTTTTCTTTGCTCTGCTTATCACTGTCACCAGTTTTGGTCCACTGCATTTCTGTTGCTGCTGATTCTCTCCCTTTTTTAATGCCACATATCATTTATATCCCATGTATATGTATTTTCCATTTATACACACAAACACATGAATCCTCTATACTGAGTCAGACCATTGGTCTATCAGAATCATTACAATCAAGTTTATTACAGTCATAGACCAGTATAATAGAAGACAAGTAAATACAGTTAAGGGAGCAGTAAAATTATAAAATACAATGGCATCTAAAATTATAAATAAGGATATAAAAACTTTAAAATACAGATATAATAGAATCAAAATTATGATCAAAGGTTAGGTTTAGGCCTATCTGAACTTTATCTCTTTCCTAGTTTGGTATGCCAACCAACCAAATTTGGCAACCATCCTAGTCAGCTTTTGATAATCTCCTGCCAGCATAATTGACAAAAGTGTCCTTCTATTACGACCTGGGAAGGAGTTAACTATCGGCTTAATCATTACTGGCTACTCTGACTGGAAACAGGTCTCTAGAGTCTCAAGTAGATGTGGTTCATATCACCTACTCTCTGATCTTTTTTAACTGGAGTGACTCGTGATTGAATCCAGGACCTTTTCTCATTGTTTCTCACCAGAGAAATAAAATATTACTGGGGATTATTGAATAGAACCAGCAAGTGTTCAAAATTGGGCATTGCCCTTAATCATGCCCACTGTTCTGAACTCCAAAAATTTAGCCAAAGTCATGACAAAATCTATGTATTAGCAACTGTGTGCACATAAGCTGTCTCTGTTACAGAATAAACATGCAAAGTGCATATAATTTCATGCATATAGGCTCTGTTCAGAATGCACAGAGGTCATGCTAGGACTGATGCATGCAATCACTACACATATCTAGCTAATAAACAAAACTAATAAACAGAATAGAAGGTACTTACAAAAATAGAAGCAGTAGTTGTATTTAAACTTAAAATGCCTTGAGGAATTTAATAACAAATATTTATCATAAAGATAACCAAGCCAGTACTTTGAGTGCTTTCCACTAAATCTGAGATCCAGTTTCCAAAACAGTTTTAAATTATGCTGTGTTATGGATATGGCTGGAAATACAGGGGAATAGTTGTTGGACTTGACCAAAACAATAGCAGAAAATGTCTCTACACCAGATACAGAGCTAGCCTGGCCTCTCAATGGAGAACGCCAAAAAGGGTGTTCAGAGACGTAGAATAAAATAGCCTTGAATAAAGGTAATAAAACAAAGTAGTAATATAATTATATGATCTTATGTAGATTATAAACTATCTACCCTGTTATCAGTAAATATAATTTGTTGAGGCCAGGTGCAGAGACAGTATAAGAATGGCAGGAATATCTATCTGCACAGAAGTAGAGATATTTTTTAAAGAGGTGTACTGGCTAAGGGCCAAAAGATATTCATATGGATGACAAACTTGTAATCACTATTTTTGAATTATCTTATCAGTTGTTAAGATAAAAAGTAGCAAGAATGAACTAACATTTTTTACATATTTCAAGACATTTCAAGTATAGGTAATGTTGTATGGTGTTTGAAGTTATAGGATAATGAGTTAGCTAACAATGAGCGCCTTATCAAGTGGGACAGTTAGCTATTGTTAGATGATGTCAAAATCCTAAAAATAGGGGAAGTTGAATTGATTGAGAGCTTTCTTCTTGGAAGGGACTCCTTGCTTGTGACATGCTTATTTAGGGGGCAAGAAACTTCTATGGGCTCATGTAATTGCTCTTCTTGAATTATCTATGCAACAATGATGGATGATATAATTTTCTGTTGATTTAGTCAGTATTAATAATGCAATAACTATGCTTTAATAAAAGCTTAAAATTGAAGGAGAGGTTGTCTAATAGTATTTACTTGCGTACTATACCCTTAACGAGTCTAAACATTATTGAGGTGTACCTCCAGCCAGGGGTTAAGTGGTTGGATATAAGAAAGCTAACTAGATGTCTAGGGCTTCTTAACTGCATGTCTGAGTCATCCAGAACAATTGTGTTTTATAAGATTATTTGATGCACAGAAGCTACCTAGCCAAAGGGGGCAAAACGTCAGACATTTCTACCATTTCAGGACGACAGCTGTATACTGAAATCCCAGCATGCAAGATTCAAGGAAACTTCTTAATGCAAATGATCAAGTCCATCTTTGCCCCCTGAGCTGGAAATAATGAGACAGACAACTGTTTGGAATTCAAACAAGGGCCACTTTATTAACTATTCATTTCCATAATAAATCAACAGCAAGGGAACTAAGTGGGAGCAGAACAGGCCAGGCAGGTGTCACTCCAGCCAACCTCGTTGCCTAGATGTATGGGCAAGTCACTAGCCCCAGTCTAGGGCCCTACTCTGGCCCGCGACCGGCAGCCCAGCACACAGCTTACCTCCCAGGAGCGCCTACCCCTGAAGCCCTACAGCCTCAAGGAGGAGCTTACCCAAGAGGCTCCCTGAGGTGGTCACCATTCCCAGCCCTAAGCCCTACAGCCCTGGGGCCATTCCTGATGATCCCCAGGTCCCCAACCGGAACTGGCTGAATGTGCTTACTGGTTCTGCTTTCTTTCCCACACTAGGGGGCAACCCTGAAGACCCAACTGTGAGCCTGAGTAAAATGCTTATTACCGCTTTAAGCCTACCCCAAATCAACTACCAAGGAAAAAACAAGGCACATTCACCTAGCCAGGCAATCCCCAGTGTTTGTGCCTGCCAACCACCCTTTGGTACCTCCAATATTTTTCTTTTGGAGGAGGAGGAGGAGGAGGAGACCACTACACCAAACTGGCTCTCCTTTGGGCAAGGAATGGGTCTCGTGTGTGTTGGGGGGGGGCTCTCAAGTCCAGAGCCGCAGCTGTATTTTATGGCGGGCTAACATAGCTTCGCCACCCCTGGGCTGCCACCCGTATCACTTACCAAGTATAAAACAGGGAGGGGAGGCGCCCTTCAGCTGCGGCGTCAAGAGACCTTGCCCACTGAGCAGCCTGGCAGTAGCTGTCATGGAACACTTGACAGCGCCGGTGCCACCTTGCAGCCGTTGCAACATTGATGCAAAACTCAACTGCCGTTTCCCCCGACTGCCATCTCTGTCGATCCTCCCTGTCTGTCGCTGGCCAAAGACTCATCACTGCTGCCTCGTCAGTCAGCACGCCAGGCCCAGGTAGGCCTGCTCGTACCGATCCCCGTACCATGCTCAGATCTCTCTACTCTGAGCATGAGGTGCAACTGACAAGAGGGGGAATGGGGCCGAGCCTATAAAGGCTGGCCCTGCCCCCTCAGTGCTGAGACACGCTGCATTTCAGTGCAGCTGACTGTCTCACTCTCTTCCCAGCGGCAAAATGGCCTATGCGCTCAATCAGCTTTGCCAATAGCTCATGAGCCTCATTCTTTGCATTCCCTTTTGAATCCTTCCCACCCCAACCCCATGCAAGGCTGTAGCTTTTAATTAGATACATTTTATTTGGACCTGCTTATGTTCAAAATGCAGCATACAAACTTCCAAGTAACACAAGTCATCCTCAGATTGAAAAAAAGAGAACGAAACAGTGTTTCTATGTGCAATGCAATGGATTCTCAAAGAGAAAAAAACACATTTGATTTCTGTTTTCCTATATTTAGCCGATAACAATACAGGGGTTGCAGTATCAAAAACTGAAAATGACAAATACTGCAATTGTGCATACATATGTTCCTATATTTAGCCTGCTTATCTCAAAAACCTATATATTGGGGTTTGTTCCAAACAAGAAATATTGCAAGTTGATTCCAAAGCTTCATATTTTTGAACCCACACAACTACAAAGCCATGATACAAGTCTGCTATATGACTGCAGATAATGAGCTTATCTTTGAAGCAGAATTTCACTATCTTATTCTAGATCATGCCTGATACGTACTCCTCTAAACTGTATGTAAAGACCACAACTTCCCTCACCAATTTATTCCACTGCTTCATTATTCTGAGCATTTGTTAGAAAATTCTCCAAACTACTGAGCCCACCATTATCTTCTTACATTTTAAACCCAGTGCCTTTCCATCAGGTGTTGTGAAGATTGTTTCCCCTTTCACAGCAATCCCTTTATCTCTTTGAAAACTTATCAGGCTCTCAACTGAGCCTTTACTTTTCAGGATTAGACATTGCCACCCTTCATCATTTCCTGATAAAATCTTTAGCCTGCTGATAGTTTTCTTCCTAAACTTCTCCAGTTTAAGGACACATTTTTACAGTTTCATCAGCCAATGCCAGCCACAGCTGACCTACTGCATCTTGAATAGAGGTTTCTATTATTTCTAGTATTTATTCATTTTCAAAATGTCTTTTTTCTTTATCCCTGCACCCCCTGCACCCCCACTGTTGACAGCTATTCTGCTTCTAATCACATCTTTCTGTGTATAGCATTGTCTAGCAAAATAGGCCTCATTGCATAAGTGTTCAGTTGTATTTTCCTTTCTAGGGGTAAACAATTTAAACTTTTAATCCAATAGGCTCCCTCTAAGACAATACACCAGGAGTGATGTTCGCTAATCTGAGTGCACTTTAGGTCTCAGCATCAACCTGAACTGGTGTCAGTCTTTATTGTGATTTTTATAGAATATTCACTCTGGCAGAAGAAATTTCTGAGGACATAGCAAAAATATATGCAATCCTTTCTCAATTGGTTTCATCTACATGGAAAGATGCCATTCAGGTAGAAACATTCAAAAATCCCCCAACAGTCACTTCTATTCTTCTTGAGTGAAACTACTATTCTCCAAACAATAAAGTTCAAGGCTAATTATTTTCAATTTGATCCAAGTTTAGCCCCAAGAATCTAATGGTTATGTCATACAGCTTTCAAGGAAGGGAAACCTTTACCTTTAACCTGTACTTTACAGTTTTTAGAATTTAGTAGGCCATCTGCATAAATATATTTCTATAGTATGGATTTTAGTGATAAAACAGATGTTTTGCATTCAGAAACTTTCTTACCAGTCCCTGACATCAGTTTAGAAGGATCTTGGGCAGTTGTGTAACCCACTATGGTTCCAGTATGTGGGCAGATTCAGTATGTTTTGACACAAAAACTCCCATTCATGGTTGCCAAATACATATAACAGAAAGAGGTACCTCTCGGTTAACTGTACTAGTCTCAAACATAAAGGCACCAGTAAAAATGGAAATAATAGCAGGTGCGCTTTAGCTATTTAGTAAAGGTAAAGGTTTCCCTTGCTCGAAAGCCAGTCAAATCCGACTCTAGGGTTGCGGTGCCCATCTCTGTTTCAAAGCCGAAGAGCCAGCGCTGTCCAAAGACATATCTGTGGTCATGTGGCCGGCATGACTAAACACCAAGGTGCACGGAACGCTGTTACCTTCCCACCAAAGTGGTACCTATTTATCTACTTCCAGTTTCTAGCTTTCGAACTGCTAGGTTGGCAGGAGCTGAAACTAGAGACGGGAGCTCACTCTGTCATGCGGCACACTCGGATTTCGAACTGCTGAACTACCAACCTTCCACAGCCTGCAGTTCAGCGTCTTAACCACTTGAGCCACTGAAGCTCCTATTTAGTTATTTAGCACTGAATTTATTTACATGAACAAATACCCTGAGATGTTAAATAGCAGTGATCCATAATACTGGCTGCAGTCTGCCATTTTCATGGAAAAGCCTTCCTAGTGCATCATTACAAATAGGGATGGGCATGAAATGGGAAAATGCGGTTTGTGTCGGTTTGTGGTCCATGGCCAAACCATGAATTGAACTGAACAGGGAGGTTTGTTCACAAACCAGACAAATTCATGGGACATGGCCCTGCAGACCCCTTTGAAAGGGACTGCAGTCCCTTTCAATGGGATTTGCTAAATGAGGTTTGCAGAAAGCCCAAAAAACAGCTGAGTAACAGAGAGCAGCCTGCTCCCCACTGCTCAGCTGTTTCGGGCTGTCCTGTCCATTTAAAGGGACGGCACTAGACAGCCCAAAACAGCTGAGCAGTGGGGAGCAGGTGGACCCTGCCTCTCAGCTGCTTTTTGACTTGTGCACTTCCTTTTGGAACTTTCACAGGAAACAGAAAGCAGGGGTTTAATGGGACCTGTAGTCCCTTAAAGCCCTGCTTTCTACTCTACCCATGAACCACCACAAACTGCTTTAAAGGTTCGTGGAAGTTTGGGACAGTAAACCCCTCACAAACTTCTGTTTGTGAACCATGAACAGTTCATGCCCATCCATAACTACAGATCTCTTCAGCACCTACCAAGGTGCACAAAACAAAAATGTATGTTGTATGTAAGCCCTTAGAATTCCAAGCTGGAAGTCCAGGTTGGTACACAAATGGGCTCATACAGATACTTGTGCTGAGATATTCAAGGTATATTGGGAAAACTGCAAATGTATATTTTTGAGGCCTTGAATTGTGCAGTTAATTCCAAGCAGGCCTTTGAGCTAACACTATATGTAGATAGACTCACAGTCTAACTGTATCCGAAGAAGTGAGCAGTGACTCTCAAAAGCCACTAATTTTATTAAGTAAGGTGCTACTGGACTCTTGCTCTTTTCTACTGCTACAGACAGACTAGCACAGCTACCCATCTTGATCTATCTTTGTGTAGGCCTTCCTGTACTTCTAGAGCTGTTGGTCCCTTCCTGTAGGGATGAGCTGCATACAGCCAGCCCACTTAGGGAATGCTACAACTACTGAGTATCCTCCAGTCAATGCTTGGTGCCAGCTTAGCTCTTCCCCTTCAATTACCATCCTGCTTCCTATTGTGCATCCTATACCATTGTACAAGTTTTATTCATGGCAAAAATAAGTCACTGCTTCTTCTTTCTATGCAAATCCATGGTAACTGTTGACAAACCTGTTTCTATTTTTGGGAAACATAGCAGCGGCTGGGGACACTTGAGTTTTGTTTCAAGAAAAGATGTGGGTATAACAATTGAAGGGGAATTTGTGGATAGAAGCATCACAGGCTTCAGGTGTACATATAGCCTGTACAAATTCTCTGTTTGAGTAACATCATGATCCCATGCTGCCAATTGAACACAAAAGTGACAGAGCTGAAGAAACTCTGTGTTGTTAATCCTTTAGAAGATAGCTTCAGAAAATCCTTGCCATTTTCCTTCCACTTTGGTATCTCTACCTCTCTTGTAGATTTCTGTCAGTTAGAATAAGCTAAGTTTTTTTCCTGTCATCGTTTGAGTCTTTGTCTTTGAAGGTGACCTTCACAATTTTACAATGAAGGTTATCAACAATATTATCACTAATCTTTCTAAAGCACAACCTTCAAGACTAATGATAATATTCCAAGAAAATTGTATTCTGCATCACTTATTAAATGATTTTCATACAACGTATTTAGCATTTGGAACAATTTTGTTAAGAAAGTCTCTCAAAAGTTGTTGTTTTTAATCTTCTCCCCTGAGAGAACTCATTACATTGTATGCTGACTTTGTAATACAGAAAAAACCCTTTCTAAACAAGGAATAAATGTCCTTGCTTTTCCCATTATAAAATATGAGTTTGCCCCTCAGAAGAACCCTTTTTAAAAAAACGTTTCACAAATAACAACATTGGTGAATGTAATTCCTTCTTATGATACCACCACAAATCAAATAGAAAACGAGCACTAAGTTCAAGTGGAGTGAAAACGTTATTTATCAGGTTGAATAAAACAGGTTGAGGCTTAAGGTAGTTTTTGTTTTATTTGTTTTTTAAGAAAATAAATCAGTAAGAAAAATCTAGTGAAGAGGAAACCACACCCCTTAGTGTTCCAGTTCAGACCCTAAGGCTAAAGGTACTTCTGTACAATTTATCCTTAGCCTTTCTGGGTTCAATGACTTTAAAGGAAGAAAAGTACAAGAATCTACTCAAGTGAGATATTGTTGGATTGTTACAAGTATGAGCTACCGGATAGGGCGGGGTACAAATCCCAAAATAAATAAATAAATAAAACAAAATAAATAAATCAATCCTAAAATATGCATTTCCTCTCTAATTTATTAAACAATTCTACAGAAGCCCAACTATTTTGAAATGAACTAAGAGGTCCCATATGAAAAGGAAACAGAACTCAGCTTTTATTTAATTTCTGTACCAGGCATTTTCCTGTTGCATGTTTCCAGAACAAAAAAATTACAGGCCACAGACAGACTGAAACTTCATCAATGAGTTTGACCTTAACATTGGGGGGGGGGGTGGGGGGGGGGGGATCAAAGAGTTACAAGTAGTGGTGTGCATTCTGAAATTCCCAAGCTGAAAATATACATGAAAATGGTTGTTTAGGGTAGTTACAGTGATTTATTTGTTTGTTTATTTAATTTATACCCTGCCAAACCAGGCTCAGGGTGGCTTACATAAAAATTCAGCACATAAATAACAATTAAAACCAGTTATAAACCAATCATAAAACAATCCAATTATCATCATTGTCATGATGATTTTCATGATTTCCAAGAATGATTATCATGATTTCCAATAATCCCCATAATTTCCCTCCCCCATGTCTGGGTGCTTAAAGTAAGCAGCAGCAGCCATCTTGTTTTCCTTTGATTCTCCTTAGGGTTGCCAAATGTTACTCACCTCCTCGGCGGGGGACTCCTGGGAACCTCCCGGTGCGCGCGCGCGCACCGGGAGGTTCCCAGGAGTCCCCCGCCGAGGAGGTGAGTAACATTTGGCAACCCTAATTCTCCTGAATGCCCAGGCAATCACAATTTCATTGCAAAGGATCAGGAGATGAGTGTTCCCAGCCAATCACCTTTGAAGACAAGCCTCAAATAAGGAATTTATGTGGCGGAGTCTGTGTCAAGCTATAGTTGCTTGTACTCCATGTGTAGCTCTAAATTTATACAAATAAAGACCCCATGGGGGGTCTTTAGGATTGGGGGGAAGCTGGGGGGAAGCAAGAGCCTCCTCTTGCACCCATGCTACTCATCAGTAAAATTGGCTTCTAAGGCTTTTAAAGTGACATGATGTGTGACTCTGACTTGGATCAAAGTGGTAAACCTGGAGACAACTTGTAAACAAATGTATCATGTACTTTAGTCCTCAGACTGCCACACCCTAGCCCCCACACCACTTCCTCCTACCTCACAAGTTTCTTAAACAGGGTCTGTAAGGCAGAGACATTCCACCAGGCTTTTGGTTAAGTGTAGCAATGGTTTACGTCCTGGCTGGCACCCTCCCCCCCACTCTCCTTCTCAGACTGTCTTACTTCCTACCCCCCATACCCGAGAGGTGATCACAGGCTGGGAAATCACCACTTGATTTTTAATTAATGTACTAATGCCAATACTGTTTATATTTATTTTATTGTTCTAATATTTTTACAATGTTGTATATCACTCAGAGCCCTACAATAGTAGGGATTGGGTGATTCATAAATGTAATAAATAAATCATAGTAGTACTACTAATTAAGGAGTGGTAGTACTAATTAAGGTACTAATAAAGGTACAGTGGATGCCCATATGTGTCTTAGCCCATATGTGTCTCATAGCAGCTGTATGATTCATTTATCACATGCAATCATACACTCCTGCTCTACTTTTTTTAATTGAAGGATTTTCAAAGATTGTAGGGATGGGGGAGGTATTATGCAAAGGAAGGATGACAAATGCAGGTTTTTAGTGGAAAGGTTTTTTATATTTTCAGTCACTGTAAGATTATATCAATTTTTAAAATTTTAAAAAACCCACTGGCAGCTGGTACTCTCCTGCCAGGCCACTACCATCTGCTCTATAGGAATCAGCGGAGAGAAGTGCACCTGCTCCAAGAGGCACCTGCTTCAGGGGTCTCTAAAACCAAACACCATTCTGCTTGAAACACAGGGGGTCTTTAAAAAGAGGGTTACGTTGTGCAAATTTGGTGCCATTATCCTTAATTTTTAATATTTATTTTTATTGAATTTCCAAAACTTTAACAAACATAACAAATCATGAATCAAGCATTACAAAAAATTAAGTGTGAGATAAACTTATACATCATTAAACGAACATTCAAATTAATTTTATAAAAAAGGTTGCACAATAATGTATCGATAATAGTCAATGTTTTGCAGTTTAGAAATTATAAAAACCTGACAGACCTTGGTCTGCAACCAGCATCCAGAATATCCAGTCAATTCTGATAAGGAAAAGAATAAACACATTTATGTAAACAGCCATATCTTATAGTCCATTCGATTCAGTATAACATTGTTGGACTTAAAATAATCAATAACTGGAACCCAGTAGTTATGGAGGAGATTGGATAGGAGGAGATTGGATTTATACCCTGCCCTTCACTACCCAAAGGAGTCTTAGAGTGGCTTACAAACTCCTTTCCCTTCCCCTTCCCACAACAGACACCCTGTGAGGTAGGTGGGGCTGAGAGAGCTCTGACAGTAGCTGCCCTTTTTCAAGGACAGCTCTTATCAGAGCTACAGCTTGCCCAAGGTCATCCAGCCATGTGCAAGTGGAGGAGTGGGGAATCAAACCCGATTCTCCCAGATTAGAGTCCACACATTTAACCTCTACACCAAACTGGCTCTCACACCTAGTCAGTTGTAGTTAATAAAGAATCTCCGGGGGGGGGGACATTTCGGGTAATTTGAGACATGATGAATGTTTCCCAAATCTTATCATACCATGCTTCAAGCATGAGTTTAGCTGAGTCTTTCCAACGAGAGGTGATGATATGCCTGGCTGCAGCTACCAGGAGAGAAATCCAGACTCTCTTACATTTTTGCACTGGGATATCTGGCCAGCGATCTAAAAGCAAAAGTTCAGGGCTAAAGGGGATATTCACTCCCAACCATTCTAAAATTCAATTTCTGACTTCCAACCAAAAGGATGCCACCTCCTGACACTCCCACCATAAATGAAAATTCTCAACTTACCCCATTTTTTCCAACAATAAGGAGTGTGGTTAGTACCAGTCCTATGAAGATGACTTGGGTCATATACCAGTTTGCTGTTAGTTTTAAAAATTGACTTTTAACACTAAACAGAATTCAGATGAGACAGAAATGTAAAACTATAGATCTATTTTGTTGCTGAATGTGGATTATAAAATTTATGCTTCAATTTTAGCATTTAGAATGAAAAAAACATTGTCACAGATGATTCATAAAGACCAAGTGGGTTTTTTTTTTTTTACTGAAAAGACAATTGAGGAACAATGTGAGGATGATATTAAATGTTTTGGAATATTATGAAGTACACCCAGAAAAACAAATGGCTTTGATTTTTCTAGATGCAGAGAAGGCTTTTGATAATGTCAATTGGAATTTTATGCTTGAATTACTCTCATATGCTCAAGTGGGTACAGATTTTCAGAAAATAGTTGTAGCAATTTATACTAAGCAGCAAGCAAAGATTTTGATTAACGGCGATTCATCACAGAATATTGAAATTCATAAAGGGACGAGACAAGTTTGTCCCCTTTCACCGTTGTTGTTTATTTTTGTTCTTGCAGTTTTAAATGATGTAATTAGAATGGATCAACAAATTTCAGGTCTTAAATTAAGAGGAGAAGAGTATAAGCTTTTAGCATTTGCAGATGACTTGGTGTTTATTTTAGAGAATCCTCTTTACTCTACAAGTGTATTAATAAATGCATTGCAAGATTATGGACATGTAACAGGACTGAAAATTAATTGTAAAAAACAAAAGATTTGACAAAGTGTAGCTCTTTGTTGGAGAATAATTATATGGAACTATTGAAATCTATCAAGAAGGACAGAAAACAAAAGATTTGACAAAAATGTGATAAAAACACAAGTTCTCCTTTTACAAGAAAAAACAGGCTTGGAAATTTAAAGATTAAATACGTAGGAATAAATATAACAAACAAGTGTAGCTCTTTGTTGGAGAATAATTATATAGAACTATTGAAATCTATCAAGAAGGACAGAAAACAAAAGATTTGACAATGTGATAAAAACACAAGTTCTCCTTTTACAAGAAAAAACAGGCTTGGAAATTTAAAGATTAAATACGTAGGAATAAATATAACAAACAAGTGTAGCTCTTTGTTGGAGAATAATTATATAGAACTATTG
>NW_015166592.1:21899-31893 GCF_001447785.1 Gekko japonicus | reverse complement strand
ACAGGCAAAGAGCCCTTTAGCTCGCCCTTCAGCTCGTGCCAGAGGCTCGTGCCTCTGCCAAGGGGATTTCTTAAATACTGAATTACAGTCAATCACAGTCAAACAATGCCCCTTCCTCTCCCTCTCTTAAGCAACCAGGACTCTGCAACAACTCTAATCGCTTTCACAGCAGAAACCCCACACTCCCAGACCAGTTCTCCCAACAATATCCTCAGCTGAATCCTCTCAGCTGAAAGCAAGTAAAAAACCACTCACCCCTCTGTCTCCTGCTCAGCTGGGTCTCCTCTGCCTCTGGCAAGGTGCTTCCTTTAATAGAGGCCTCCCCCAGCAGAGGGCGGGCAGCAGCTATTCAAATTCACCCAGGCATTCAATCACATGCAAAACAATGCCCCTTCCTTTTCCTCTTCCTCTCAATTGCAGTCAATCACAATCAAACAATGCCCCTTCCTCTCCCTCTCTCAAGCAGCCAGGACTCTGCAACAACTCTAAGCACTTTCACACACACCCAGACCAGTTCTCCCTCACAATATCCTCAGCTGAATCCCCTCAGCTGAAAGCAAGTAAAAAAAAACACTCACCCCTCTGTCTCCTGCTCCTGCTCAGAGCTCAGCTGGGTCTCAATAGGTTTATCATAACCTGCCCATTGCCATGGCAAGAAAGACCTAAAATCACTACCCTGGGGGAGCCAATGTATGTTTAAAATGCTCAAAACAGGTGATAATAGAGAGATTTATCTCTTCCTAAATCTATCCCAAATTTTGAGAGTATTACTCAAAAATGGGTTCGAGGCAACTGTGTGCAATCGAAATTTTGGTTTTGACCATATTTTCCCTGGCATTGAGAAAGGTGTGGTATAGGCAGATTCTATAGCCATCCATTTATCTTTTGGGCAAGATTGCAAAAGTTGCATCAACTGGGCAAGTTGAGAAGCCCAATAGTAGAATTTTAAATTGGACATATATAGACCCCCCATTTTAGTAGGTCTATATAAAGTATGGAATTGAATCCTTGGCTCCCCCCCCCAAAAAAAAAAGTTGTTGAAAAACTTTTGCCATTTTACCAGTCTGGAATCTGGGAGTTCAATTGGTATAATCAAATAAAGAAATTCAGGAAGGGCAAATGCTCTAAGAATTGCCAGTCTATCTGCCTATGAAAGATGTAATTTATTCCATTGGGCCAATTTATCAGAGATGAAACAATACATCATAATTATATTTAAACGTCTTAGAGAGATCAATTGGTATTTTTACCTGGTTTTGGAAATATCCGATGTATCATTAATTTGAAAATAAAAATTTAAAGTCTTTTCAATAAGTTGCTTGTGTTCCTCTCTTTGCAATAAGGATTTGTTAAATGATCACCTGTAATCAATAACTTCCCTGTGTATCTAGGTTAGGTAGCAATAAATCCAGGAGTGGTCAGTTAAATGCCTAGGACCTAAGTCTGCTGAAGGTTACCCTAAGTCTGCTGAAGGTTACCCTAAGTCTGCTTAGGTTACCCAATAATGATCTCGATTCTAGTATAAAGTTGATTTGAGCATAAGTGTGATATCTGGCCGAACAGTATGAAAAATCTTTAGGTTTAGGATATAAGCATTTCCAAGTATCAAATAAATCAGCTTTTTAAAGTAGTTTAGCCACTGGTGTCAAATCAGTTTCCCTTCCCTTTATCAACCCCTGGTTATTCAGGTTCGTTTTGTCTAGGGCTAAGTTCATGACTGAGTTTAAATTTGTACCAGTAATGGCATCCCTTTCCTGAAATAATCTAAACTTGTCCAAGATCTTTTTTAGAAAGTCTCTTTGTCCTCTTTGGTGTGTAAACCAACACTAGCATTAGTTTGTGCCCTCTACTCCAGCCTTTAATAAAAATATAGCTCCCAAACTCATCCTTTTCCATTTGTTGTTGTTGTTCAGTTGCACAGTCAAGTCCGACTCTTCACGACCCCATGGACCAGATCACGCCAGGCCTTCCTGTCTTTTGCTGTCCTCTGAAGTCAGCTCGATTTCATGTTCGTTGCATCGATGACACTGTCTAACCATCTCATCCTTTGCCGGCCCCATCTTCTTTGACCTTCAATCTTTCCCAGCATCAGGGTCTTCTCCAGTGAGTGCTCCCTTCTCATTTGGTGGCCAAAGTATTTGAGCTTCAGTTTCATTATCTGGCCTTCCAGGGAACTCGGCCTTCCTTATAGTCCTTTCCCATACCCTCTAACAAGAAGCTTATTTGAGCAGAAAGCAGAACTCCTACTTCGTGAGATTTGGAATTGCCTGGTATTGTTAGCTAAAAAAAATATGATTGTTTAAAATAGGATGACGAACATCTTTTTGATGAGTCTCTTGAATAAATAAAATATCTGGTTTATCATGTTTGACTTGGGTGAGAAACCTCTTGTATTTGATTCTATTGTGTATTCTTTGACTATTAACAGAAATAACCATCAACATCTTAGGGCACCCTTGCGTTATTCTCTTATCAGTATCAATACTTATAGGGATTAATATAACTGTACAAAAACAATTGAAGTAATTTAATGTAATGAATAAAACTATTCTCAGTGGAAATAAACACACACTTTATTACATTTTGAAACATAAAAGAAAAAGAACCTCTTCCCACCCTCCCCCCTATAAGTTGAATACTTAATCTTTATTTATGGCCTCCCCTATCCTCCCTTTCCACTGTTTCCACCCTCCTCCTTTCCACCCCTCTTCCCCTCCACCCAAAGAATACCAATCTCAGTGGGAAAATTAATTTTTAACAACAAAAAACTAACCCCCCCCAAAAAACCCTTTTCTCAACTGAAGAAAACAAGATGTTATACTGAGTGGGTGTTTGCCTCTAGACAAAACCCCAACAGACTAGCCTGGGGGACCTGCACAGGTTGTTGGCTGCACAGCCGAAAAGAGCCAAAAGACAGTGAATACATTGTTACACCCCCCGAACATTAGTTTCAATATACAAAAAGTATTTTCCCACCACCCAACCAGTCCAAAACAAACCATAATACTAATTATAAATGGGTGTCAGCAAGCTGCCATGGTGTTCTGTGTGACCCCTGTTATGTACCTATGTATTCCCCGTTCCTGCCAGCCACCTATTACGTTATCCTGCTGTAATGCCAAAGTAAAACAACTGGAGGATGTGAGGGGGAGTGTATGCTTCAATGCTAGCTTGTTGCCTGAGAACTGCACCTGTGTTATGTCTACAGTTCGCCTGGTTCCCAGGACCTGGGCGCGCAACCGTTTTCCTCTGCCCGCCAGCGGGAACATTACCCATTGGTTATGTCTCTAACTTGAATCCCTTTATCATGTCTGCCCTAACTGATTGTACCCAGTTCTAACAAGGAACGTGTTTGAGTATCTTTCCAATGCTTTGAAATAAACTTTGCTTTCTTTGAAACGTGGATTTATTCTCGATGCTTGGGGATCCAACAATGGGCAATTTTGTATAAATGTGTATAAATTTTATATAAAAGTATAAATGGGCAATATTCTCAGTGGAGGGTGGTAAGCAGTGGGGTACCGCAGGGATCAGTACTCGGTCCAATGCTTTTTAACTTGTTCATTAATGATTTGGAGTTGGGACTAAGCGGTGAAGTGGCTAAATTTGCAGATGACATGAAGTTGTTCAGGGTGGTGAAAAGCACTCCAAAGGGATCTGTCGAGGATGGGCCATTAATCCCATGGGAATGGAGATCGGTTCCAATGAATGATGTACACAATATATTGAGTGATTCTTGAGAAAGAAGGCTGGAAATGACTTGTCAACCGGGAAGTGATCGGATCACTTGTCTTGGATTATTTGTCCTACAGTGTCGGGACTGTTGAATTGCTTCTTCTACATAGCAAGCTCTGAAATATAATATTGCTTTTGGATTACGTCCATATATGAGCTAGCTATCTAGATAGGAGAATATTTGGACTGTTCCCTTCATATATTTTGCTAATTTGATTATGTATTTGATTGCCTATATATGAATTTTGCTAAAAATTATAACGTGATTATATTAATTGCACACAAATTATATATACATATATTAATTAAATATTATTGCATATAGTGTATGTTTGCACACAGTGTTTTCTATTGATTTTGAAATTATATTTTACATAGTTTTCAGGAAGATGGAAACATAGGAGTCTTCTTGACCTCTTCAGGCAAGCTATTCCACGAGGTAGGGGCCACAACATAGATCTTGTCTTTTGTATGGTGCTTGCACAAAAGAGACCAAAGTTTCCATGCAGCTTCCATTCCTTCTCATAAAAATTCATGTATTCTTCCATTTGATGCATTCTTCCATCATTGATAGGTTGTACAGATTGGGGTGGTGGTGAGAAGGAGCCAGTTGGTACCAAAAAAGGCTCCTGGTGTTTGTGTATGAAGATCTTGGACACTCCCGTATATGGAATATAAGGCCTTACCTGAGTTCTATATGTATTTTACACAGAAAACAAAGCTGCCTCAAGCAGGATTCTGGAGAGGCAGCATAAATAGATAGATATTTTACGTTGTTGTATGTATGTTGGAGCCTAGAGGTCTCATGGTTCAGATCATGTAAGCTGTTCCTATGATACCTATGATACCTAGATTCCAAACCCCTCTTGGGATTGGATATGACTTTTTGGAAATAACAATTACACATGTATGTTTTTTGGATCCTGAGCTAGGAATAGAACACTAGTGTGTCAGTGTAGATTCAAGTCCTCCCCCCCCACCTTTATAAAATCTCTAATACCTAATTAGTTTTTCAGTAGCTTATTACAGATTTACAGGGACATGAAAGTACAGTATGCTTCATGGTTCTTGTTTAGCACAGTGAAATCTTTGTTAATGACAAGGAAGAGAGCAGCAAGCCCAAATTATAGGGTTTGGGATGTTACTCAGCAACAACACAGAAGTTTAATATTCTGGAAAAGAATATCTGTACAACACAAACAACCTACCTGGTTCAAAATGGGAGGGGGAGGTAATGGGGAAAAACCTATCATCGTATATCACTGTTTTCATCTTCTTTCTTTTCCTTGTCCTTTTCAAATGAGTGTTTTTGCTGGCTGAGTGAAGGTGGCAGATGTTGCATGAGACTTTATCTTGGGGATTGACAAGGTGCCTGTAGTACAGAAGTATTGTGCATGCGGGAAGGGACCACTTTATGACTCTGTAGCAAGAACAAATATGATATACATCCCAATTTCCTTCTGTCTCACAAAAGAGAGCTATTTTGTTCCTCTTTTAGTGTGGGATTTAATTTGTGTAAGAAAATCCTACTGCATCTATCTTTCTCAGCCTGAATGCCTTATCTTGTTTGACAACTATGGGGACTAAAGTTAGCATTGTATAAGAGTTCTCACTATAAAACATAATTTTAAAAAACTTTAACAAAACGAAGCTAGAAACATTATAATCCCTGCCACTGGAAGGTTTACTGTCACGGCAAGGTGCTGCTGGAAAGAATGGTGTTATCCACAGGCCACAGTTTAAAGACACATACAAGCACCATCCATGCACCCACTGGGATTTTCTTTAAAAGTCTTCCTCTCAATGGTTGCTGACAGGTTACCAATTTTTTTTTGAACTCTTCTAAATTTACAAACTATTATAAACATTGGCATCACTGCTGTTGAATAGGAACCTCAGGAGGGAAATGTATATGCACAGTAGCAACTCTTTAGTGCCTCTCACACTAAATCCATCCATTTGTTTTTTAAATAGGGCAGAATTAAAACACAGTTGGGGGATTCTCAGTGGAGGCAACTTCTTGGAGAAATGCCATCGCTCCAGAGTCTTGTGGTACCATCTTGGGCTAGTACTTTTCAATCACAGCCTTGTGTTGGTATTTTTATCTTCCTCATCTCAATAAACGTACCTTCACATCAGAAAACAGACATTAAGAGAGAAATAAAGGGTGGGCATAAAAGCAAAAGTTGACACAGTAGAATTTTATGAAGCCTGCCAGCATTTTCTGAACAAGCAGGGGAAAAACAGTGCAGGGAAGGAATTAAGAAGCTCAAGAGTGCATTTGGCAAATGGGCAAGTTTAAGGACTATGCACCAAAGCTGCTGACTCCTCGGGAGATCTGCAATTGCTTGCTTGAAGATGCTCTGTTAAACTACCTTTACCATTTCCAGAAGCAGCCAGTGGCTCCAATGAACATTCATTGGCTGCTGTTTATATTAATCCAGTTTGTTTTCTCTCGATACTATCCACATCTATTCTGAGAAAAAGCTTGAACAAGATGCCTGGAGCTTTATTTTGAACTGTGACTCAGTGAGGAAATAACCGTTTACATGCAAAGGGCCAAAGAGACCAACTAGATATGCAATAAAACACTTCCTAGAAGTGGGTAGGCAAATCTAAAGGTGCAAGCCTGTCCTCGAGGCATCCCTAGTAGAGCATCTTGACTTGTATAACTGCAGAATATGCAGCAACCTCAGCACAGTGGAGAGACAGCACAGCAATAAAGAATCAGTTATGCCTTCTCTAAACTGATTTTCAGTGTTTCAGGTAGGTAGCCGTGTCAGTCTGACTCTGAAGCCGCAGAACAAAGTTTGAGTCCAATGGCACCTTTAACACCAACAAAGTTTTATTCAAGGCAGATGCACATTTCGTCATATACAGTGATTCAAGACAAGTCTTGTTTCACTGTATCTGAAGAAGTGTGCATGTGCATGAAAGCTTATACCTTGAATAAAACCGTTGGTCTTAAAGGTGCCATGATTCTCACTGGTAACCCTATTTGCAATCTAATCATGTATTTTCAGAAATCAGCCTCACTGATTTCATTGAAACTGGCCTTAAGTATGATTAGGAAGATGGAAGATTTCAAGTGTGATTGGTGTCCTGTCAAAGTCAGTAGCAAAGCCCACAGAGTTTAATGGAACAGGAATATAGCCAAAATATATATCAAGTAAACACGACCATTTTAAACATAGAAAGGCTTCTCCCAAAATGTTAACTGTTAAGTCTAAATTACTGGGAGCAGTACTTCAGTAACTCCTGCAAAGGTTGTAGTTTTCCAGCTCTGCACAGTCTCTATAAAATGCTTGACAGTGACGAATATGGATTGGCAGTATTATTTGATCTGTGCTTCAAGGACAGAACTGAAATCATACTTGGATGGCACAGACAATAGATCATCGAAGGTATTCTTATAAGCAGAGCTCTAGAAGAGGCAGGCCAATTATCTTCCTCCTTGCTTCAAGTGGAGGTCTTGTACATCTAAACAAGTTCCTAAAGTAACATGACAAAGTGGGTAAGTAGCTAAACAAACACTTCTATATCTTTCACAGTGCTCTTAATGGAACTTTGATAGGAGCAATTTGGAAAATGCATTTCACAGCCCTTTCTGTTCCAAACTTGATTGGAAAAGCACTATAAATGTAACCTGCCTCCATTGTAGAAAAGTGTATTTGCAAAATTATCATTATTGATCAGTCATAGTAGAATATTTCACTGCACAGGAAATCTGAGAATCATTTATTTTCTAATATAGCCACATTTATTTTGAATGTCTCCTATGAGCTAAAAGCAGGGTTGTACAGGCACAGAACACAGAGAACATCAGTTTCTTCCAAATGCACCCAGATGAAGAGACATTCAATACATTCCTATTAACAAAGTTAATTAGCTAAAACCTGGATTATCTAACAGATTTGTCATATATTTACTTACTGCCATATATCTTTACTTAGTGCAGCTAAGAATTCTCATCACAGCTTCTTCTGACTGAAGTTAAAGGAGAGAGCGAGAGAGCACTTGTGGGACATTAAGGGCTGAAGGCAGAGTTTCAAAAGTAATTTAGCCCTGATAAAATGTCTAATGTGGCATGGGATAGGGAGGGAGGGAGAAAGCTGGAAGCAATATGTCTGTCTTATAGTCAGGTCTTTCAGATCTCTGATTGATATCCTACAGCCCAGTAGGAAGCATCCCTCCAGCCTAAGGAGACCTCCTCCAACTTCCTCTGGTGGATGAAATTCTTGCAGTGCAACTCTCAGCAGAACAACACCCTCCTAAACCTAACTAGGTTGGAAGAAGTTTTCAGACTTTGGCCCCAGTCACACAGGCCAGATATCACAAGGGGGAGGCATGGCTGTTTGCCCCGGAGCGAATTACCGTGTGGCTGCCAGATCAAACATCCCGCTGACGTCCCGTGGTTCAGGGGGAGGTCACGATCATTTGTCAATCCTGTGGCATGGCAAAGACGCGGTGCGGCGGGGGTTGTGTTTTGTTTTTTAACTGAAGTGTGCGCATGTGCCGTTGGGTGCTTGTGCGCATCCTGTGGAGACTTGAAAAAAAACTTTTCATGACGGGACATGGACGGCCGCCGGATGCCATGAGCTACCACCAGAAATGTGATCAGACGCCCGCCCTTGCCCCGCAGTTTCCGGAAACTAGTGCCTTGGAGGTACTAGTTTTTTACGGCGCATCTTCGGCGGGAAGCCGCGGGTTCGCCTCAGGAGCTCTATGCTTCCCAGATGTTGCGGTTTGATCATGCCTTGAAAATCCACCTATCTTCCATCTCTGTAGCATGGTTAATGCTCCGTGTGACCGCAGCCTTTGTAGTATCAATATTAAACTATGTTCCCATCAGTCTTTATCTTAAACAATGGAGAGACAGAATTCCAGTTAGGTACCTCCTCTCCTGGAGATGGAAGAGAGAGGTAGGAGACAGATTAGGTCATCACCAGCTTTTAATTGTTCTGTTGCTTTGAGTGGTAAAGATTCTGAGGAGAATCTGCATTTTTTTTTCTTTTGAAAAGGAAGGTATTAACTAAAAACTCACAGCATGAAAAGGATACACCAGAAAGTCATTTGGCTAGCATGACTTTAAGAGCGGCAGTGTGCCTGGAGTAAGAGAGAACAATGCAAGGAAAAAAAAACCCAACTCATGGTATACAAGGAAACAGCCAAGGCATATTTAAATCACTACTGAATTGCAGTGCAGCTGATACAGTCAAGCTGTATGTTCATAGGGAATTAAAGTTAATAATGGAAGAGTAAAGTTACTCGTAGAAACTGTGAAAAAAGGATTAACAAGACTCCTGACTATGAGATGAGGGCTCAATAGGATAAGTGTGAATTGGTAAATGGGACAGTATGTCTGAGTGTCATGACAGCCCATTTCTATCTCTGAAAAAAACCTTGAGGATAATGGAAAGAATGCCTCACTCTCTCATGTATTAGGAGAACATGGAAACTGACAGGCACTGACAACCACAACAAACTACTTAAGTGGGTTGGAAATGCCCACATGCATTCTACTATATGTAATTCAGGGTCTATAGCAGTGGCTGGGGACTTTTGGAGGGCATGTGACCTTCTTTGTTTAAGTTCAGACACTGAACTGGACACATAAATTTAACATGCAAACAAATCTTATAGACTTGATTTCTGAGGCAAGTCCATTGAACAGTCATATTGAGACAGGACATCTAGGATCAAAGTTTTCAGAACTATTTCAACAGACAATTTTTATTTGTTTATCAAATTTATATCCTGTTCCCTATCCTCTGAATGGAACTCATTTTTTGTCTACATGAAAGCATGGTGCAGCTGTGGTTTTTATGAGGAATGCTGAACTGACTCACAGTCAGACGTTCAAGAGGGGACTCATGTTAAAAGTGAGTAGGGGCACTTGCTGTGGGCCACAGCACAATGTGTGAAGGGGCTTCATCCTTCCCTACCATGGTGTTTTCAGCAGCAAAAACAGCCACAGAGGGGGCCTGTTTGCCCCACTACCATGGATCATGTGGTCTAGGATTGCCAACCTTTAGGTGGAGCCTGGAGTTCTCCCATAATTGCAACCCATCTCCAGACTACAAGGATCAGATTCCCTGAATAGAATGGAATCACATCTCTGCTAAAATCCCTGCCTTTCATTGACACCACTTTCCCCAGGCTCTGCCCCAAAACTCCAAGAATTTCCCAACCCAGAGTTGGCAAGTGGCAACCCTAGTGTTTTCTCAAACCCATGATCATAGGATACATAGTCCCAGGA
>NW_015166592.1:18458-21190 GCF_001447785.1 Gekko japonicus | reverse complement strand
GCACAAGCACCCAACGGTGCATGTGCACACTTCATTTAAAAACAAACAACACAGCCCCCTCCTCTTTTCCGTACCCCCCCCTCCTGGCTCAGCCTGCTCGAGAGGAACTCTCTGCACTGGACAGCAGAGGGGGAGGTGCAGGGGGGGCGTGGCGGGAGGGTGGCCCAGCTGAAGCTCCTCCTGGAGGGGAGCAGACGGAGGACACAGTTTGCATTCCTCTGCAGCCCTGGAAGGGGTTAAACCCACAGAGCCTTTTGCTAGAGAGGCCGCTTCTTTGCCAAGCCTCAGGATTGTCCTGTGATCGGCACCTCCCCCCTAACCACGGGACCTCAACAGGACCTCGACTGGATGTCTGATCGCGCAGCCACACGTTATTTTGCTCCGGGGCAAACAGCCAAGCTTCCCCCCCCACACACATTTTCCTGCCCGTGTGACCGGGGCCAATGCATAGCAAACTTTTGCACAGAGGTCCTTAACTTTTTTTCTTCTTCTAGGCATGAGCTTGCACTTTCCTCCAAGTATTGTGCCTCAATTCAGTAAATTCAGCTGTAGGAGGAAATTTTGCTTTGTGTGAAGGGCATTAACCTTTAACTCTCTCTTTAGTATACCATAAGAGGATTTAAGTATGATAAAAGGCAGACACACACACCCTTTTCAGTTTCATACTCAATGGTGAAATGGACATTTTTGTAAGTGAAATTACATCATGCCATCCAGTGTGTAAATCCCATTTAAAGCAATAGGATTTATATCCATTTAGGATCAGCATTTTAGTGACCAAAAGATCTACAATACAGATATTTCAAGAAGATCTTAAAATTTAAATTATAAATTTTGTATTGTAGTTTATATTGTACAAAGGAGAGGAGTAGGGATGTGAATTTGGCCTCCCTTAATTGTAACCCAACAGTGTAACCACTGCAACATACAAACAATCCAAATGTATTTTCAACATTAAGACTTGCCCTGACCTGGGTAGCCCAGGATAGCCCAGTTATCCAGATCTCAGAAGCTAAATAGGGTCAGACCTAGACACTATTTGAATGGGAGATTGGACCATGGTATGTACCTCCAACATGAAGGACTGTTGGCAATGGATGGGGTGCACCTTACAAAGAATGGGAGGAATGTCTTTGCTGGAAGACTTGCGAACCTAATCAAGAGGGCTTTAAACTGAAGTTACTGGGGGTGGGAAGAAAAAGCCTGATGTTGTGCGGCATCCCCAACACTAAATTCAAGAAAGGGAGTAACCAGAAAATAAATGAATGGGGGACAGGTGACTTCAGTAATTTTCAGGTAAATTCAAAGGTACCTATAGTAGGAAAGGAAGTCTGTAATCTGAGATGTCTTTATACTAATGCACAGAGTATGGGAAATAAACATGATGAACTTGAACTTCAAATATTGGAAAGTAAGTATCTGATAGGTATCACTGAGTCTTGGTGGGGTGATTGAAGGATATACCTTGTTCAAACAGAACAAACGGAACAGAATAAACAAAAAAGGAGGCGGGGTGGCACAATATGTCAAGAATTGCACTGAAATTCAGGATTTCGAGAGTTGCCCTGTTGAAAGTGTGTAGGTGAGGACAGAGCGAGGGAAAATGGAAGGGGATATTGTTGTGGGGGTATACTACAGACCTCCAAACCAACCGGAGGAACTGGATGATGCATTTGTAAAACAGCTTGCTAAACTTTCACAGAGACAGGATGTTGTGGTTATGGGAGATTTCAACTATCCAGATATTTGCTGGAAATCTAACTCTGCTAGACATGGGCATCCTGCAGATTCTTGAATAGTCTTGCGGACAACTTCATCTCTCAGAAGGTGGAGGTGGGAACCAGAGGATCTTCTATCCTGGATTTAATCCTGACAGGGAAGAACTGGTTGATGAAGTGTACGTTGTGGGATCCTTGGGGAGTAGTGACCATGTCAACTTGGAATTTGACATAGAGAAGGAAGTGAAACCAGGACATAGTAGGACTCGTATCCTGGACTTCAAAAAACTCAGAGAAAGATTAGGTAGGATCCCGTGGCTGGAAATCCTGAGGGGGAAATCTGCACAGGAAGGATGGGTGATGCTGAAAAATGAAGTGCTTAAGGCACAATCACAAACTGTTTTGGTAAGAAAGAAAGGTGGGAGATGGGTAATGAAACCAAGGTGGCTGAGCAAGGAACTCTCTAAAGAGCTGAGTCTAAAAAGGGAAGTGCAGGAAATGGAAGGAGGGTCAAATTACTGAGGGTGAGTACAAGAAGCAGGCTCGAATTTGGAGCTGAGGCTTGCAAGGGATGCTAAAAATAACAAAAAAAGGTTTCTACGCCTATGTTCAGAGCAAAAAGTAGAACAGGGATGGGGTAAGCTCATTGCTAGGGGAAGACAGTCAAGCCTTAACAAGGGATGAAGACAAAGCGGAATTACTCAACTCTCACTTTGCATCGGTCTTTAACCATAAGGCAAGCTGTATACAAACTGAAGAATGCAGGGCATATGAAGGAAGGAGGAATTGCCAGTCCTGAGTAAGTATGGAGATGTTTAGAGAGCATCTAGCTGCCTTAAATACTTTCAAATCTCCAGGGCCGTATGACTTGCATCCCAGGGTGCTAAAAGAAACTGCAGATGTTATTTCAGAGCCTCTGGCTCTAATCTTTGTGATGTCCTGGAGTATTGGCGTTGTGCTGTAAGACTGGAGAAGAGTGAATGTTGTCCCGATCTTCAAGAAGGGGAAAAATAC
>NW_015166592.1:12719-15074 GCF_001447785.1 Gekko japonicus | reverse complement strand
GTAACAATAGCAGGCATGATTGGATTTAGGTGAGATGGGCAGAGGGGCAATAGGTGTATGGAGAAATCAGCACTGGTAATGTGACAGGAAACCTAGGTCTCGATTCAATCCAGGTGGATGCATTGTGTTGAGCTTCATTATCAGGTGCAATTCAGCAGTCTCTCTTTCTAATCTCCCTTTGAAATTCCTTTGTAAGAGAACTGCTACTTTTAGGTCAGCAACTGAATGTCCTGGAGAGTTAAAATATTTTTGAATGTTGTGGTTCCTAATGTCAGACTTATGTCCATTAATTCTTTGTTGAAGGGACTGGCCTGCTTGTCCAGTCCCTTCAACACCGTGGAAGGGTATTGTTGACACGTAATGACATAAATCACATTAGAGGATGAACCTGATGTTGCTGGGTCCACTGATGGTGTTGCTAGGATCTATATGGGAGCAAAGTTGGCATATTGGTTTGTTGCAGCTCTTGGTACCAGAGTCCATGTTACTGTTAAGCAGTTTGTCATTATGTTGTTGAAGGCTTTCACGGCCGGAGTTCATTAGTTGTTGTAGATTTTCTGGGCTGTATGGCCGTGGTCTTGGCATTGTAGGACCAGACATTTCGCCAGCAGCTGTAACTGGCATCCTCAGAGGTATAATACAGAAAGATAAAGTACTCTCTGTGTCAAGGTGAGAATAATTTTTTTTGCGGTGTGTCATTGCGGATGAGAAGTTGTTTTAGGTTAGCAGGCTGTCTTTAAGCAAGAAAAGGTCCCCCCAGTGCCTGTGTAAGGAAAGTGCCACTATCCAGCATGGGTTGTAGGTCCTTAATAATGCGTTGAACTGGCATGAGTTGTAGGTGACCACCAGTGGTGTTCTGTTGTTATTCTCCTTGTAGCAAGCTGTCCCCAGGTATCATTCTGGCTTTTCCAATCATCTTTCCCCAATAATGACTACAAGTGAAATGACCTGTCTGATCTTTTATGTGCTTGGCAGCTTACTAAGCTGAAGTGTGTCCCAGTGTTTTTGGTTTATGTAAGTGCCTTCTCATTCTTTCCCCCCTCCCCATTGCTTAAGCATCATGTTGAGAACTCTGATGCATCTTTAGTCTTCTGGGTTGTCCATTGCTTGTGAATGTGGTCTAATATGCTAATGAGCTGTGCTGTCAGAGGTGCAGCCTAATATGCTAATAAGCTTCTGCTGTTGGGTGTGGCCTATTATGCTAATGAGTTCCTGCTGGGCTTTTTCTACAAAAAGAGCCCTGGTTTAAAGCACCAGAGTTCAGAACGAGCAGAGGAGGGCTTACATACCATGTATTGAGGAATGATCTGTAAACGAGGCCTACTTCACACACTTTCCTGAAGGAAAATGAGATGCACAATTATGAAGCAGCTACTGACATTCTTTTACCCACCCTTATATTCTAGACCAGGAAGATATGTAGAAATACACAATTTCCTGATGTTCAAAGCCATTTAGTCAACATTTTCTAGTCATGCAAAGAAAAATTATACAAATTACAAAAATATAGTTATCTGTGTTTTTAAATGTCACATTTTTGTGTGGTTTTCTTGGGTTTCTGGCTGAGCTAAAATGCAGAGGAACTGGCAAATGAGAAAGGTCAGGAGCAGAAACAGCAACCAGATCTCAAAAATATTATGTTTCTAATATTAGAATGATTATGTTAATGACTGCCTGTGCCTCAGAATTTTAGCAGCAGGAACAAAATGTTTCCAGAAGTCAGGACAGGTTCTGATTAGACTGACTACTGCACTCTTGAGATTTCATGTCTTTGAATCTGGACATGCTGGCATTCACATTGTGGTACTGAAACTAGCTCTGAGCTTTCAGGACTGAGAGAACTAACTCTGTATAATGTATTAGAGCCATTGCATTTTCCTTGACTACAATCATATTGATTTCAATCTCCATCCTAACTAATGTTTCAGTGGCTGTTGTTATATATTTTTACATATTTTAACTTTGTTTTTAATTTGTTTAAATGATGTGTGTTAGGGATAATTTTTATGGCTTTAAACTGTTGCTTTATCATGTACTAGCCTGATACCCGTGCTTCGCTGCGGTATTTAAGTTCCATAAATCCAGTTATAATACTGATGATGTGAAATTTGAAAATGACTTTTGTTGTAGGAATTCTAACAAAGAAGATTTTAGTGTAAGGAATGAAGTGAGACATACGTCCTTTTCTTCTGTACTGAAGGACCTCTCTTTAGACCACATTGGTGGTTCTGCCCTCAGGTGCTAGGATCACCAGGCTGCTTGATGAGCTCATTCTGGAGCAGGCCACATAGAACTGTCCATTTAAGTTTCTCAGAAATCTCGTCATGGGGGGGGGGTTGATGTCATGGTAGGAAT
>NW_015166592.1:5520-11357 GCF_001447785.1 Gekko japonicus | reverse complement strand
GGGAGCGCTGATCCCCTATCGCCACCCTCTGTCCCCGACCTTGGAGAAAAGAGACCAGCCATTGAAGGGCAGGCCCCTGAATCCCCACGTCGGCGAGGCGGCGGGCCAGCAACTGGTGGTCGACCGTATCAAACGCGGCCGACAGATCTAACAACAACAGTGCCGCCACTCCGCCTCGATCCAGGTGCCTACGGAGGTCGTCAGTCAGTGCGACCAGTACAGTCTCCACCCCGTGACCCGGCCGAAACCCGGACTGGTGGGGATCGAGGACAGAAGCGTCATCCAGAAATGCCTGCAGCTGTGTCGCCACCGCCCTCTCTATCAATTTGCCCAAATAGGGCAAATTAGACACCGGCCGATAGTTGGCCAATTCAGCCGGGTCTAAAGATGGCTTTTTTAGGAGAGGGCGGACCATCGCTTCCTTAAGTGCCCCGGGGAATCGTCCCTCCAAGAGGGACTTGTTGATAATCTCCCGCAGGGCACCTCGAAACCCCTCGCGACCCATCTTGATGAGCCACGAGGGGCACGGATCAAGGTCGCATGTGGTTGGGCGCACTACCGCAAGCAATCTGTCAACTTCTTCCAGACTGAGTGGGCAGAAACACTCTAAACCCGGCTCCCAAGACGTGCAAGGGGCCTCAAGTTCACTTACTGTATCAATTGTGGCGGGGGGGGCACGACGGAGCGCCAAGACTTTCTCTGCAAAATAGCTCGCAAATGCCTCACAGCCGATGTCCAATTCCCTCACATTTTGTCTGCCCTGTGGCAGTGATGTCAATGACCGGATCGTACTAAATAATTGTGCCGGGCGTGAGCTAGCAGAAGCAATCCTAGCCGCAAAGAACTCCCTCTTTGCGGCCTTGACTGCCACCTCATAGGCCTTCATAAACGTCCTATAAGATGCTCTTGACGCCTCGTCGCGAGCACGACGCCACCGTCTCTCTAGTCGTCTCAGTTCTCGCTTCAGCTGGCGCAACTCCTGGGTATACCAGGGCGCCCGCCTCGCTCGAGTCCGGAGAGGACGCCTGGGAGCAATCTCGTCGATGGCCGCGGAGAGCCGGTCATGCCAGTCCTCCACTAGCTCATCCAACGAGCTGCCAGGGGGCTTCGGCTCCCGCAATGCCATCTGAAGCCGCACTGGGTCCATTTGGCCTCGCGGGCGAGCAAAAATCCGCTCGCCGCCTAAGCGGGGTCGGGGTGGCACATTCAGACGAGCCCTCAGGGCCTGGTGGTCCGACCATGGTACCGCAGTAGCAGTAATCCGGTCCACCATTACTCCCGCAGCGAAGATCAGATCGAGCGTATGACCGGCCCGATGCGTGGGGGCCGTGATGACCTGAGAGAGTCCCATTGCCGCCATGGACGACACTAGGTCCGCAGCCCGGCCGGAGGTCGCGTCCTCGGCATGGACGTTGAAATCACCCACGACCAACAGCCGCGGGTGCTCCAACGCCCAACCTGATACGGCCTCCAGCAGGGACGGCAGGCTATTGGCCGGTGCGCTAGGCGGTCGGTACACCACCCAAATCGCCAAACTCTCCTCAGCCTCCAGCATCGCTCCGACACACTCCATGCCCGCGATCTCCATGGCCGGGTGCGCCCTGAAGGAGAAAGCCTCTCGAATGAAAATAGCCACTCCTCCCCCCCGCCCCTTTGTCCGTGATTGGTGGAGGACCGAGAAACCAGGTGGAGCAAGCTGGGTCAGGGCAACGGTTTCCCCCTCCCTGACCCAGGTCTCGGTCACGCATGCCAGGTCAGCTTGTTGGTCCATCACAAAGTCCCGAAGGACAGCAGCTTTGTTGTTAATCGACCTGGCATTGCACAACACCAATGACGGAGAGGGGTACTCCATCGTTGCCCCAGTGCCAGTCACCCTTGGGATGGGTCTCAGGCTGGAAGGGTGCCGAGCCATTCTGCTTCTCCGCATCCTTCCCTTAAAACACTGCCTAGACCCAACGCTATACTTACCCCGCCCCAAGAGCATCGGAATTGCATGACCAGTTCTGTCCACCACTGGGTGATCTTCACTGCACCTCAGATCGCCCATGGCTTGCAAATTGGGCAAGTAAACCGGACTAAAATACAAGTTTCTGTCCACCACTGGGTGATCTTCACTGCACCTCAGATCGCCCATGGCTTGCAAATTGGGCAAGTAAACCGGGCTAAAATACAAGTTCTTTACTCAACAGTACTAACCATTAACTACCCTACTGCTATGAAGTATGACAGTGCTACAACTAATAAAATAAAATAAAAATTACAAACGGTGACCTTCCCTACCAGGTCCCCGAAACTCCTAGCTCACCCTCTTGCAGCACTCACCCTTCCACACAATCAACATTCACTCCACTCTCGCATAGCAGCACATAAACACTCACCCTACCTTAACAAACCCACCAACATTTAAATATATCCACCACTGGGGGGCTCCAGCCGATAGAGTATCAGATCCTCCTTTCGCGATTCCCGGAGATCCAGCCCAAGCACTGAGGCGTCCCGCATCAACTCTGGAGCCGCCCATTCCAGTCCGGGCGCAAACCTCATTCCCCACTCCACACTCAGGGGCCCTTGATCGTATTTTAATGATGTTACAACTCAGTCCCAGCCGTCTTTCATCCAATGGGCCTAACGATCGCCACGCAGCCGCCGGGAACAGCTGGCGAAGCAGAGGCTCCCTCCCGGCTTTCTCACTGCCAGGTTGGAACCTTTTGTTTGTTTTGAATCTAAAAAACTCTATTCCAACGCTAATTGATATTTTTACTCAGTTTAATGCTTTCTCTGGTTTCAAGATTAATCTAAATATGCCGTTCATGGTTCCTATTAACATCCTTACAGAAACAAAAGAGCAACTAGGTTCCCAGTTCTTGTTTCCTTGGAAGGAAGTCAAATGGAGTTATCTTGGGGTTCAAATTCCAGCCAAACTTGACCTTAGTGATTTGATCCAGGTTAACTTTGAAGCCCTTATAAAGAAAATGAAACCCAACTAAAAATTTGAATAAACAATTTTTTCACAAATTGATAGATTGCAAATAATTAAGAGTTTTATTCTACCTCAATATTTGTTCTTATTTTGTGCTTTGCCTATACCTATTCCTAGTAAATTGATATCTAAATGGCAATCTTTATTGATAAATTTTTTTTGGTCTTATAAATCCCTGAGAATAAAACTTAAAGTGATTTCTAGCTCTAAAACACAGGGAGGTCTAAATTTCCCAAATTTGCAGCTCTGTTATGAAGTGGTGATTTTGACTACCCTCTTTAGAGCAATTATGGCAAACCCAGAAGAACAAACAAGCTGGCAACATATTGAAGAAGCCTTTTGTGACAACCGTACAATCTTAGAAATCTTTTGGACTGTATGTACAAATAGAACACCTTTAATTTTTTTTAAAATCAATTTCTAAACATCTCTCTGAAAATCTGGGATAAATATAGAAATGATCTTTTACCTTTAATTTATAGATACGCCTCTTATACCAATCAAGCATGGTTTCCGTCAGCTCAAATTAATTCTTCTTTTAGACACTGGTATTCCAAAGGTTTTGCTAGATTGGTGGATTTTATATTGAATGGCCAAATTCTCTCCAAACTACAGATAGAGGCGAGCTTGCAGCAAAAATTATCTTGGTTAAACTATTATTGAACTTCCGGTGGCGGGAAAATGGAATGGCTGCCTGATTCTTTACCTCCGCTTACCCTGCTCCATTCCCAACCCCTGCGTCGATCCTACTAATGCTTGAACTCTCAAATTTATGGAGAAAGAAATCCGACAAATCGGACAACCGAACCAGAAAAAAACAAAAAAACCAACAACATTTACTTTTAATGAAGAAAACAGAATCAGTACTGGGCCTTTTGGAATCGGCAGCAAACAAAATGGCGACCGGCAATACCAGGACACTTAAAGAGACAGCCACAATCACAGCAAAAGAGCTAAACGCAGATTTAGCAAACATGGAAAATACATTTTTCGATCATATTGCTGATATGTTTAAACCTTTATATGATCACTTTGATACATTGCAGAAAGAACTACTGGAAACTAAAAATACTGCAGAGGGAGCACTTCAGAGAAGTATTCATAACCAAAATGACATACAACAAATACATCAGATGGAAGATCTACTGGCCGAAAGAACGCTGCGTCTCGACCTCTCTAGGAGACAAAATAATCTCAAACTATGAGGCCTGGGGGAGAAGATTGAAGAGAGGGGAGATTTGGCTTGTCATATCTCTTCTTGGTTAACACAGGCGGTAGCTATAGAGGGAGATCAATCCAGAACAGTCACAAAAGCTTTCCGCCTTGGCCCCACTTCACTCCTGTGTACAAGACCAGCCCGGGACATCCTGATCACCCTCCTTGATGTAAGATACAGAAAACAAATACTGTCAGAACCAAGGAAAAAAGGTTACCTAACCTACCAAGTCTCCAAGATAGAAATATATCCTGACTTGCTAAAGGAAGCAATGTTGAAAAGAAAGGAAATGAAACAAATCACCAGTTGCTTGCTGGAAGCAGACATAAGATATACATGGGCAACTCCACTGACTCAACAAGTGACCCATCGAGGAAAACAATATAAAGTATCTACTCCTGATGAAGGCTTCAGAATCCTGAGAGCGTTGAATGTAGAAATCCCGAAGGACTATTCGAGGCAAACCAACAAACGCCGCCATTCATCCTCTACATCTCTGCCACAACTACAGGCAGCGGGAACCTCCTCATTGGAAGGATAAGTAGTAATGCATAACAAAAGAAAGGACTCTGAAAGAGCTATTTTAATACTGTTAAAATGTTAAAGAATGCTAACTGAGTATTACTTAAAATAGACTAATCAAAGCCACTTACAAATGTTTTTGTTAGAAATTAAAAGTTAATGGTTAGGAACGGTTCAAACTTAAAAGTCTGATTTTGCACTGAGTCTAAGTTCCTCATTTAATAAATGTATGTTTTCTCTGAATGCTACTTACAAACTTATACGGAAGCGTTATGTTTGTATTTACAGTTTATTATCGGGGGAAGGGGGGGTTAAATGTTGTTGTTCAAAAAGACAGAAGTTTTCACTCTCTAAACTTGAAAGCTGGGTGGTGTAGACAGCGCAAGTTCACCCAGCCTCCCGTTTTCGTCATTCTAAATGGGGGAAAAGAGAGGGACTTTCACCAAAGACCTTGCAGCTACTGAAGCATTACTTAACTCCCAGAACAGTCTGCTTCAGTTTTTCAGCAGACAACTTGATTTTTCCACTTACCTGATTTTATTAATAACATTTAGCAACAACTACTTTGGTATTATCTGAGTTATAAACACATTATTCTTTAATATCTAACTTTTCAAGATACCTGATAATTACAAAGGGAATTTTTATTGGTTCTTATTATCTCCTTATCATAACATTGGTTTCAAAAATTTAACTGTTGATATAGTACAACTCATAGGCTTGATTCCAATCAATTTTACAGAGCAGGTAGAGAAAGAGGTACTTTTCTCCCTTTCTCACAATACAAGAACTTGTGGGCACTCCATGAAATTGCTGAGTGGTCGGGTTAGAACGGATAAAAGGAAGTACTTCTTCACCCAAAGAGTGATTAACACTTGGAATTCACTGCCACAGGAAGTGGTGGCGGCTACAAGCATGGACGGCTTCAAAAGGGAATTATATAAGCATATGGAGCAGAGGTCCATCAGTGGCTATTAGCCACAAGGTATAGATAGGGACTCTGGGACAAGTGATGCTCTGTCATCTTGGTGCTTGGGGGGGGTCAACAGTGGGAGGGCTTCTAATGTCCTGGCCCCACTGGTGGACTTCCTGATGGCACTGGTATTTCTGGCCACTGTG
>NW_015166592.1:0-5335 GCF_001447785.1 Gekko japonicus | reverse complement strand
AAAATAATCTGCCTGGGGAAATTGTCGTAAGATTCTCGAAGAGGCATGTGAGGGACGCAATCCTGAAAGCAGTTTCTGGAATATCCCTGAAAGTGGGAGAGAATGCCATCAGAGTCTTAAAAGACATTCCATTTGAATTAAGACAATGGAGAAAGAAGTACAAAGACCTTGTGCTTTTTCTTCAGACAAATTCAATTGGATATAAATGGCTAATTCCAGTATGCGTCACCTTCAAAATCAAGGATAAAAAAGAAAAGATTGACTCTGTTCTGAAAGCTTGGGAATTTCTAAGGGTCCAGTTGGGAAGGCCAGAGGATGGAAAAAAAGAAGAGGACAGTAAGTCTAGTGGCGAGCTGGACTCGGGTTCTTCCGGAGAGGACTCTCTGGCAGAGCAAGGGGCCACAGCCCTGATTTGTGCCTTTGAGAACTTTGAAATGGGATGATTGGGGGTATTGTTCTTAGACAGTTAAGTTTAAGATTTTTTAAAAAAAGGGTAAAAAGTACTATAAATGTTTGACTCAGTTTATAATGACATAAAAGAAGGGAAGATTTGATGTAATTAAGCTATTGATGATCTCCTCTCTTGGGTTTTTAGGTAGTAGTGGGTTTCTTTACTTTATCCTGTAAATGTAGTTCCCCTCCCTTTTTTCTGTGTTAGTTTTTTAGTGTTAGTTTTGTAGTCTTATAAAAATAATTAAAAAATCCCCTCCAAGGGCTCAAAAAAAAAAATCTGGCCGAGGCTCTGGAGGCTGTGGCTGGATGCTTGCGGTAGAGTCGATTGAAGCTTAATTCATCGAAGATAGAGGTCCTGGACCTAAGTTGGAGGAGTGGGGATATGGGTATTAGGCTCCCGATGTTGGAAGGGGCACCTCTGGTGCCAACCCAGAAAGTGAGGAGCCTAGGAGTAACAATGGATACCTCTCTTTCTATGGAAGCCCAGGTTACAACAGTTGCCCGATCTGCCTTCTTTCATCTTTGGCAGATTTGATTACTGAGACCCTTCCCCAAGACTTGGCTACAGTAACCCATGCAATGGTCACTCAAGCTTGATTACTGCAATCCACTCTTGAGCCTGACCAGGAAATTACAGCTGGTGCAAAATGTGGCAGCATGCCTGCTAACAGCGATGCCTGTGTGGGCTCACCTTCAGCAGGTGCTCTGCCAATTGCATTGGTTACCAGTTGAATTCCAGATCCACTTCAAGGTATTGGTAATAACCTTTAAAGCCTTATGTGGTCTAGGATCAACATACCTGAGGGACCGCCTCTTCCCGTATACACCGCAAAGAGCGTTACCCTCCATGGATCAACATCTCCTGGTGGTCCCTGGTCTGAAAGATGTCCATCTTGCCTCAACTAGGGCCAGGGCTTTTTCTGCCCTGTCCCCTGCCTGGTGGAACATGCTCCCCATTGAGATCAGGGCCCTGTGGGCTCTCCTTCACCTCCACAGGGCCTGTAAGATGGACCTGTTCCACCAAGCCTTTGGTGGATGTCCAATGTGTGTCCTCCCTGAGGTTCTTGTCACCCATTTAACAACTGCTGGCCATTATTTGCATCTTACCATGGGCCAGGACCTCTCGCAACCATTATTCTTTCTTCTGTAGGCTTGTGACCACCATTTTAATATATATGACAGTGTTTTAATATTTTAATTATTTATTGTATTAATGAAATATTGTTTTTATTGTAATGATGAGATGTTGTTACACACCCTGAGCCCGCTTGAGGGAAGGGCGAGCTATAAATATGAAAAAATAAATAAATAAGCAATAAATAAATAATTTTCTACTTATTTTTATGTAGCAACATTGTTCAACAGTGGAAGCATCATTGAATGCAGAATATTTTGCTTGCCACTTGTGTATTTATGTGAATTTATGGAACATATATAACAAATTTGGAAGTTGTTGCAAGATTGTAATGTTATAATAAGAAATGCAATAATATACTTTTAATGTAAAAATTGAACTTTATTGTATATTAATTGAGGTGAATGGCTTATACACAGTATTCACCTTGTGGTTTCTACTGATAGCAGACAAGGAAGTGAGTTGCCAGACCTTGCAAGCAGGTATTTACCATTCACTGTGTTGGTCATAGCACAAACCTGGTGGCAGGGCAAAGTGGCGCTTGCTAGTGTGGGGCTCTGAATATGATGGGCTGAGAGAGAGGGATATGGTGGGAATCAGGAATGGGAAGAGCAAAGCAAAAACAAGGCAGGAGGAAGAAGCGGGGGGGGAGGAAGATGTGGACAAGAAGGGTCATGGGTGACAGAAGGACACGGAAGGAGGAGGAGGCCGTGAGAAAGATGAAAAAGAAGGGGAAGACAATCCAGACAGAGACCTGGGAGAAGGAAGAGGATCTTGATCAATTGGTGTGGACCTGATAATGTCCAAGGGACAATTTTCAAGTGCTGGATGAGGAAACATCCAAAAGGAACACCATATGTCATTTCCCTGAAGGCTGTGGGGACCAAGATGTGGATATACATAACCACATTGTTATTTGATGTAATTAAAGTCCTGTAATAAAACAGACCTGCACATTCCATGTCAGGATCCCGTGCTGATGTAGTGGAGGATGGGCTCAGTGTACCCCCAGATCCTGCAATACTGTGCCAGGCAAGCTACAGCTGTGGCTGCATGTTCCTTTGCAGCTAAGCAGCTTACTGCAGCAATGGTTTCCCACACTTTGTTACAGAATGAGCCAGAACCCTCATTCTCTTTGGGGCCATATGCACAGGCTGGCCTCAGAGAAGCAGGAGCTGGGCTATTCACTGGACCTGAGGATGACTAAGCTGCTAAAGGACTTCACTTGATTAAGGCAGAGGCTTCTTCTGGTCTTCACTGAGGAACTACTCCACAAGCAGTGTTCCCTCTAAGCTGAGTTAGTGTGAGCTAGCTCACGGTTTTTTAGCCTCCAGCTCACACATTTTTGTCTTAGCTCAGGAAGGATGGCTCCAGAGCAAATGAATTTATGCAGTAGCCAAATTGCTCGCTCACAACTTTAGTGCCAGGAGCTCACAAAGTGGAAGTTTTGCTCACAAGACTCCACAGCTTAGAGGGAACATTGTCCACAAGCCACTCTTAATACAGGAGCAAGATTGTTGTGATGATTGTTTCATAATGTCACATTATAAGCATGAAGAAAATACTCAAAGCCTGTTGAAAAAAACTAAAAAAACCCCAAATGGGGGCCAATTTGATTAATTTTGCATATTTTACAATTTTGTATTTGAATTTCACTTTTTGCAAAATGAAACCACTCACTTGATTTCAACTGGTGAACAATTCCAGAAGTTGAAAAGATATCCTCCCCCAAATTATATGTTTGAACTCAGTTTGTAATTTAATTGCTATAATTTATTTACATAATTACATTTTATTGATATGGATAATAAAAAAAGAAATGATACAAACTTCAATATGCTGTCAAAGGAATTCTCAGTACTTCTAAAGGCATAATTCATTAAGCACAGCTTCTGTGCAGCTATCCATTTACGTTAGGAAATTGGAGACTCCCCCACCATTTCTACTGAAATGAATTGAGCATACACACCAACAGTGCATAGGACATTGTGTTCTGTTTTGGGACCGAAGAGTTTTTGATATATTCCTGAAGTTTTAAATCTTGCATTGTTCTAACTATTCAAAAATATATGCCCATCACACTTCATATATAAACTGCAGCAAAACCTCTTGCATAAAAAAGCATCTGCTATGAATTTCTGCTTTACACATAGGAGAGCAATTAATAAGTTCAATTTATTAATTATACTCAGTATCAAAAACAATTTATTTCATTGAAATTAGTAACACCGTGAAGTCTCAACCAGTGTTCTGAGTAGCAGAAATAATTTTATGCTGCTTCACTCCTGGAAGGCCATATAATGAAACTGAAGCTCAAATACTTTGGCCACCAAATGAGAAGGGAGCACTCACTGGAGAAGACCCTGATGCTGGGAAAGATTGAAGGTCAAAGAAGATGGGGACGGCAAAGGATGAGATGGTTAGACAGTGTCATAGATGCAATGAACATGAAGTTGAGCAAACTTCAGAGGACGGCAGAAGACCAGAAGGCCTGGCGTGATCTGGTCCATGGGGTCGCAAAGAGTCGGACTCGACTGTGCGACTGAACAACAACAACAACAACAACTGCATCCCAGTTCCACGAGTAGTGAGAAATTTGTTTATTATTGATATAGGTGTCCCACCACATGTAGGTTCCTGGTTCCAACTTTCTGTCAGGGTCATTAGGTCATACCACACAAAGCTTCATAAGAAGATAAGTGTTTATTGATGGATCCAGAACTAATGATCACGGATACAGCTTGTGTCAGGAATAGCCTTCAGTATAAGGGCCTCTGACTTATAGTGAAATCAAACACCCCCCCATGAGCAAAAGCCAATGGTTATTGTTCATATGCATGGCAAAACAAGCAAGCGGCAATCTTAGCAAAAAGCCCTTGCGTTCCCAGCAAGAGTAAGGCAGCTGGAGACTACAAGGTCAAGCCTGAGATAGCTCACAGAAGCTGGACAGGGTAGAGCTGAGAATGAGGAGAAGATAAACCCCTCCACATTCCAGATCCATGACAGGGCTACCTGACATTCTGCTCCTCCCAACAACCCCGCCCAGGTTTCTCCGGAAAGTGCTGGTGGAAGCGTTTGAGATGGCGGCAGGTGGAAACATGTTCCTCCGCCACCCATTCCCTGTGTTTGTGGCCCAAAGTCCTTCTATTCAATCAAATAAAACAGTTTATTGCGCTTCAGCTTGGAGTCCAAGATATCAGTGACTTCATGATGCGGTTCGCCTTGCACGAGCACAGGAGGGGGGTGGGGTTGTTGCGGTTGCCACAAATTTAGCCCAGGATCATGGCAGAGAAGGCTGAAATGGAAAATGCACTGCAAATGTCTCAGATTTTTAGGCAATTCCAGTTCCACAGCCACCTCATTGATCTTACGAACAACCCTAAACAGCCCCACATATTTCCACCCCAATTTTCATCTGGGACGTAGTCCTTTAATGTTCTTGGTAGACACATAGACAGAGTCCCCTGGTTGGACATCCCAGCAGTCAGACTGTTTCTTATTAGCCTGAACCTTGTAGGCTTGTTTTGCTGCGTCCAAAATCATACATAACACAGGCCAGGCGTTTTTCAGATGCTGGCACCAGTCCCCCAGCTCCCTCTCCGGGAGCAGATCATCAGATAGGAACGGGAGAGGTGGGGCCTCATCACCATAGACCGCCATGAAAGGAGACACCCCAGTGGATGAATGACAGGCATTTTTACAACAAAATTCAGCTAGAGGAAGGAGTCCCTCCCAATCGTCCTGTTG
>NW_015166591.1:52873-61780 GCF_001447785.1 Gekko japonicus | reverse complement strand
GGAGAATTGCCTATTTGCTTATTTATTCACTAGTTTTATGCCCCACCTCTCTCCCCATTGGGAATCCAGGGTGGCTCACATAACTCTCCTGTCCTCCATTTTATCCTCACAACAACCCCGTGAGGTAGTCTACCCTGAGAGTTTGTGACTGGCCCAAGGCTCCCCAGCAAGCCTCCATGGCAGAGAGGGGATTCAAACCTGGTTCTCCTGACCACTACATCACCCTGGCATAGGAAACACCTACTCCTAAACTACTAGAACATGGGTAACATGGGTTTCCTTCTGTTTGTTACCCATTTTCTTTCATTAAAAACAGAGTGGTAGAGAGAAATCCACCTGGAAGGCCAAGAAGGTCCCAAAGATAGGAAACAAGAAGGAAATATTCTTTGTTGTTGAGTAGCATGTTAGCGAAATCCTTTTATTCACAAATGCTCAGAGGGAACTAGGAGAAGATATCCAGATGATTATTAGCCCTTGCTGCCTGGCTTTCTCAGTAGACACAGGGCAATTCTGCATCTAGCATTTGCTTCACACTTTCTCAACTGGGAGGAAAAGTGCAGCTCAAAACCACATCCAAATACCTCCGGGCAACGCTGTACTGACTGCAAAGCCACCCCTGAGGAGTGTTCCCTCTAAGGTGAGTTAGTGTGAGCTAGCTCACAGTTTTTTAGCCTCCAGCTCACACATTTTTCTCTTAGCTATGGAAGGATGGCTCCAGAGCAAACTAATTTATGCAGCCAAATTGCTCCCTCACAACTTTAATGCCAGTGGTTCACAAAGTAGGATTTTTGCTCACAAGACTCCACAGCTTACAGGGAGCATCGCCCCTGAGTGGCCATAAAATGGCCATAAATCTATGCATCAGGTTCCATAAAAGTTGATGATCAAAGGAAGCAAAAGTGGCATGGAGTGTGGAAGCTTCAATAAAACCAGCTAATCAAAGGAAGTGAAAGCAGCATGCAATGCAGAGGGGAGGGGTATAAATCCAATCTCCTCCTCCTCCTCCTCCTCTTCTTCGCTCAATGGAATCCAGTGGTGATTGTGACTACACATTTATATCCTAACTTTCCACTGGCATGCTCAGGAGGGCGGTGTTACACAGGGAATATGATGGTAGTCTATTGAACTGTATCTTACTGCTTGGTTTTCAGAGGGATGTGATCCAGTTTTCACAATGTTCATGATATGCCGAATCTTCACACTGTCTTAATGTGTCATTTTCTAATTGTGAGATTCAGTCTTGTTGCAGTGTTGCTATATGTCTTATATGGTCTCTATTACATCTCTTTTTGTAATGCAATCCTTGCATTCTGAGAAAGGCAGACTATAAATAAAGGATCCCTCCTCTGAATAAGTCTTCTTCTTCTTGATGTGTAAGGTTGAGAGGGAAGGGGAGGGAAGGGGGGAGGGAGGGAGGGAGGAAGGAAGGAAGAAAGGAAGAAAGGAAGAAAGGAAGAAAGGATTACTCCTCTACTGTGAAGGAAGGAAGGAAGGAAGGAAGGAAGGAAGGAAGGAAGGAAGGAAGGAAGGATTACTCCTCTACTGTCTGAAGGTTAACCCCAGCCTCGGTTACATTTCAAGGTCATGTAACACAGTCTTGGAACTGGCTTATATATAGGTAAAGGTAAAGGTTTCCCTTGCTTGAAAGCCAGTCGAGTCCGACTCTAGGGTTGTGGCGCTCATCTCCGTTTCAAAGCCGAAGAGCCAGCGCTGTCCGAAGACATTTCCGTGGTCATGTGGCTGGCATGACTAAACACCGAGGCGCACGGAACACTGTTACCTTCCCACCGAAGTGGTACCTATTTATCTATTTGCAATTTCTTGCTTTCAAACTGCTAGGTTGGCAGGAGCTGGAACCAGAGACGGGAGCTCACTCCGTCATGTGGCACCCTGGGTCTCGAACTGCTGAACTACTGCCCTTCCACAGCCTGCAGTTCAGCGTCTTAACCACTTGAGCCACCGCAGCTCGATATATACACTCATATAAACCACTGCAGGCTTATATATACACTTATACATACGGGAAAACATAACAGCTCAGTGCAATATTCCCGTAGCATTGGGGTGGGCAAAGGCAGAGAATATAACTTTGCAACTTGTTCAGGAAGGAGCTATTTTGCACACGTGCAGGTGGAAGGAGGAGTCCTTCGCTCAAAGGAACAGCCGTGAGAACATGGTCCCAAGACAACAAGGGATAACCCCTGAGTATTGAAACCAAGTTATTACACGAGCCAAAATGATGGCAACTTAAAGAATTAGATCATTAGTGGCCCCGTTCAAACGTCGAATTTGCCGCTGGAGAGCCATGAATGCTGGGCAGATTTTCAGGGCGCGATCACACCGCAACATCTGGCACGCGTAGTGCACCCGTGGCCAACCCGTGGCGTGCCACCGAAGCGGCGCGGTTAAAAAGTATCTCATGTACTAGCAAATGGTTTGCCACGGGATGCCGACAAAATCATTCCGTGGCATGGCGCCACCACACGGCTTTCCCCTGGCTGTCCTCCTTGGCGCACACGCGCTGACGGACGAAACCAGGCTGTGCCCACACAGCGAAGAAGTGTGTGACTGTGGACTTACCCAGTGATCTCTGATGTGAAGTCAGGTCTGTACAAGCCAAAGAGTCCTGTACAAGCCAAAGAGAGCCAGTTTGGTGTAGTGGTTAGGTACGTGGACTCTAATCTGGGAGAACCAGGTTTGATTCCCCACTCCTCCACTTGCACCTGGCTGGATGACCTTGGGCAAGCTGTAGTTCTGATAAGAGCTGTCCTTGAAAAAGAGCAGTTTCTCTGTCAGAGCTCTCTCAGCCCCACCTACCTCACAGGGTGTCTGTTGTGGGGAGGGGAAGGGAAAGGAGTTTGTAAGCCGCTCTGAGACTCCTCTGGGTAGTGAAGGGCGGGGGATAAATCCAATCTCCTCCTCCTCCTATTTTCAGTTCAGAGCAATGCTCCTTCTAAGGCAGTGGTTCTCAACCTGTGGGTCACGACCCCTTTGGGGGGCGAACGACCCTTTCACAGGGGTTGCCTAAGACCATCGGAAAACACAAATTTTCGATGGTCTTACAATAGCAACGAAAATAATTTTATGGTTGGGGGTCACCACAACATGAGGAACTGTATCAAAGGGTCGCGGCATTAGGAAGGTTGAGAACCAATGCTCTAAGGTGTGGAGTCCTGTGAGCAAAAATTCTACTTTGTGAGCTACTGGCACTAAATTTGTGCATGAGCGATTTGGTTACTGAACTAATTAGTGTACTCTGGAGCCCTCCTTCCTGAGCTAAGACAAAAATGTGTGAGCCGGAGGCTAAAAAACTGCAAACTACCTCACACTCCCTCAGCTTAGGGGGAATATTGGTTCAGAGTGAAGTAGAACATGTAAAAGATGGGAAACACAAGGCAAAGTGTGCAGAAAACTGGCTTACGTTTATTGACTTCTGAAAACATAGCACTGATAGTAAGTTTTATGGGTTTTTTTAACACTATACATGTTTGGCTCTTTTGTACACACTGTAATTGAACTTTATACAGTTTTCTGCTGTGCAGGTTAGAACAAAGCATTGTGCATTTTGTTAATTTTAATAAACTGCAGAGGACCAGTCCCTCTCAAGAGCCACGGAACAGAATGCAGAGAAGATGGCACGGAATTGAGGGGAAACCCTCCCTTCCGAGCTGTATTGATGCGAGAGGAAGACTAAAAGAAGACCTTCGTCGCCAAGATCCCAGAGAGAACCAGAAGGATGGATCCAGACACTGGAGACCCCTTGTTGGCGGCTCGGCAATGACCTGTTTGAGCTTTCCCGAAGCTATTAATGCCAGTTTTTAACCCGAAACAGATCTGCTCAGAAGCGCAGCCCTTCATGGTGGTATCCATTAAGACCCCTGAAAATGAAAATCAGACGTGACTTCCCGCATTCCTGATAACTGCCACCCAAAGAACTTACATCTGTTCACCCCTGCCTTTAAATGTGCACACACAGTCAAAAAATACATTATCCTTATACTAAAGGTAAAGGTTCCCTTGCTCGAAAGCCAGTCGAATCCGACTCTAGAGTTGTGGTGCTCATCTCCGTTTCCAAGCCGAAGAGCCAGCGCTGTCCGAAGACATTTCCGTGGTCATGTGGCCGGCATGACTAAACACCAAGGCGCACGGAACGCTGTTCCCTTCCCACCGAAGTGGTACCTATTTATCTACTTGCAATTTCTTCTGTTCACCCCTGCCTTTAAATTTGCACACACAGGGTGGATAACACAATCCAAAAATACATTATCCTTATACTAGCAATGCTGATAACTGCCACCCATTCCTGATAACTGCCACCCAAAGAACTTACATCTGTTCACCCCTGCCTTTAAATTTGCACACACAGGGTGGATAACACAATCCAAAAATACATTATCCTTATACTAGCAATGCTGATAACTGCCACCCATTCCTGATAACTGCCACCCAAAGAACTTACATCTGTTCACCCCTGCCTTTAAATTTGCACACACAGGGTGGATAACACAATCCAAAAATACATTATCCTTATACTAGCAATGCTCTTGTCATGGGGTGTGTGTGCTTGTGTGTACACATGGGGGTATGTGGGAGGATGGATACGAATTGGATACTACAAAGACCCCTGCCAGATCTCTGACTGAGGGAATGGGACATCCAAGGCCTGAAGACAGGTTTTGCCTTACTAGCAAATCAAAATGTGTCCATGTTAAAAAAAATAATAATAATAACGAAGAGAGCCAGTTTGGTGTAGTGGTTAAGAGTGCGGACTCTAATCTGGGAGAACTGGGTTTGTTTCCCCACGTCGCCACATGCAGCTGCTGGTGTGACCTTGGGTCAGTCACGAGTTCTTTCAGAGATGTTCTCTCAAGGGCAGTCCTCGAAAGAGCTCTCTCAGCCTCACCTACCTCACAGGGTGTCTCTTGTGGGAAGGGGAAGGGAAAGGAGACTGTAAGCTGCTCTGAGACTCCTTCGGGTAGTGAAGGGATATAAATCGAATCTCCTCCTCCTCCTCCTCCTCCTCCGCCTCTTCTTCTTCTTCTTCTTCTTCTTCTTCTTCTTCTTCCTGATTTTCAGAGAACTAACAACCTGATTTTTGGAGAACAGTAGAAAAAAGTCCAGGAGTACCTTAAAGACTAACAAAATTCGTGGCAGGGTGTGAGAACCCGGTTCTCCCAGATTCGAGTCCGCGCACTTAACCACGACACCAAACTGGCAAGGGAGGTGGGGTAGGAGATCTTCCGGCAGGCCCGTCTTTCCACTTCCCAGGCTCCTGGTAGGGATTGGGGGAGGGGAGAGGGGGGAAATTCCAGGAAAGGAGGGGGAGGGGAGTGGAGGCAGGGCAAATTTGAAAGGGGGCAGAGCCCCGTGCACCCACCACCAGCTACAGGCCTGTGCTCTTTATTTTTTTGTAGCAAAATGTTCCCTGCTATGAAGAAGCAAGCCCTTGATCCTTAATGGCAACCGTGGGCAGAAGGTCACTCCATTTATCTCCTTCATTTGTAACCCCCCCTTTTCTCCCCAGTGTGTTGGGAGTGACCCCTCACTCCCGAAGCAGATAAAAGCAGCCTGAAAACATGCCAAAGGTCTACACTGCTAAGTGTGAAGATGCAGAGACAGACAGAATACTAGAACTGTCAGGCTAGAACCTGGCGTCCCCCCTAACTACGCTACTGACTGGCAGTGGTCTCCAGGTGGACAAAAAGGCACTACCCATGGGTAGCTCCTGACCGGTGGAACTCGCTGCCACAAGATGGGGTGATGGCAGCCAGCTCAGATGGATTTTTAAAGGGGGGTGGTGGTGGACTGATTTACGGGAAAGGCCTGTCAATGACCATGAAGCACAGTAGCTGCCTGGGACCTCCAGGATCTGATTGTCAGATGGTGGAGAGCAGTTGGGAAGTTGTGAACCGTTGACAGGGGGTCTTGTTTCTAGGCTTCCCTGTGGCCGGTCACTCTGGGAAGTGAGATGTGAGGCTAGGCGGACCACTAATCTGATCTGGTGGAGCTACTCTGATGTACTTAGTTCTGCCACTGAGATATGGCCTTCCACGTCTACTAAGGCATGGTGTCATGGACAGCGTGGTCCCGCAGCCACTGCTCTTCTTCTCTAATTCAGCAGACTCTCTAATTCAGCCACTTCTCTAATTCAGCAGAAGTTAGCTGTCATTGGGAATAAGATAAATCCAGGCAGTACTAAGAGGATGGGGGCGGGGGAATCCCAAAGGCACACAGAATTACCGGCATCATTATGTAAATGGGCATCCATGCAGTAGATCTCGGAGCCAGTACAATAGGCCACCTCCGTCACACATGAACTTGATAAAGAATAGCAGGCTGGGCATCGCATTCCATTGGCCGTGGCGTTTATCGGCGGCACTGAAAAAGGAAGAAGGCATCAGACAGCTTAGCAGGAGAGACTGCAGCAGGGTGGCTTAAAACGTGAGCTCTGAATCAGAAAGTTCCTGCCAGGGCAGTGCTATCCAGTGGGCAAAAGGGGTCTCAGGGCCCACCAAAAGCCGTCTTATCGGGTGCTGCTAGATGTCAGGCCCCTTGATGGATCACTGCCCAACCGTTAACGGTGAAGCAAGGTTGAGTCGAATGAACACAGCTAGGGTTCATTTCGTAGAGAAAGAGGTGCAGGAGCTCATTAGCACAACTCATTAGCATAACTTATTTGCATATGCCACACACCCTGACATCACTGGAAGTGTGTCGGAAGGCAACACCCACCGCTCAGGCTCCACCCCAAAAACTGTTTTGGATTGCTAGCTATTTGTTTTTTTTGGGGGTGCAGATCTGTCCTCGCAGAGGAGGGAGAGCTTGTACCTGAATAAAACCTGTTCTTAAAGGTGCCACTGGACTCTTTTGGACCAGGGGGCCGGGGGGGGAGGCTCTACAGTTTACCTGGCTGCTTCTTGCTCTGACTGAGGGCTGCTGGGAGCAGGGGGTGGGGCTTGTTGCATGTGCCCACCCCCTGGGCTCTTTACTGCCGGAGCTCCGCTCCTGTACGTTCCTGCAGGAAATGACCCCTGAACACAGCCACGAATCAGTCAAAGCTCCCAATCTGAACTGTCTCCTAATCTCCTAGGGAGGACCTTCTGGAGCTGGGTCATGCTGGCAAACAGGCAGCAAGAGAGGACAAGAGAAGAGACTGTGGCTCTGTGACAATGTGGTGGTGCCTGGAATTGGTTTCCACCAACAGGGGTTGGAGCCACAAGGCATCCTCCCCATCCACTGATTGTCTGACATGGTTGGATCCCATCATCCACAGGTATAAGGACCAGTGTTCCGAGCGCACTGATTCATGCAGCAGCAAAATCGCTCGCGCACAACTTTGATGCCAGTAGCTCACAAAGTAGGATTTTGGCTCACTGGACTCCACAGCTTAAAGGGAGCATCGATAAGGACTGGAGGATCTTCCCAAATCCCTACCCTTGCCTCTTTCCAGAGCCATTTTCAGTCCTGGGACTTGTATGTTCTAAAGAGGTTAGCTTGGAGAAACAACAATCGAGGGGGTGACATGATAGAGGTTTACAGAATTACGCATGGGATAGAGAAGGCAGAGGGGTAAAAGTCCTTTTCTCCCTTTCTCACAATACAAGAACTTGTGGGTACTCAAATTAAGGAGCAGTAGGCTTAGAACAGAGAAAAGGAAGTCCTTCTTCACCCAAAGAGTACTTAAGACATGGAATTCACTCCCGCAGGAAGTGGTGGCAGCTACAAGCACAGACGGCTACAAGAGGGGATTAGATAAACATATGGAGCAGGGGTCCATCAGTGGCTATTAGCTACAAGGTATAGATAATAACGGAGCTGCGGTGGCTCAAGTGGTTAAGACGCTGAACTGCAGGCTGTGGTAGGTCAGTAGTTCAGCAGTTCGAGACCCGAGTGTGCCGCATGACGGAGTGAGCGCCCGTCTCTGGTTCCAGCTCCTACCAACCTAGCAGTTCGAAAGCAAGAAATTGCAAGTAGATAAATAGGTACCACTTCCGGTGGGAAAGTAACAGCGCCAGCCACATGACCATGGAAACGTCTTCGGACAGCGCTGGCTCTTTGGCTTTGAAACGGAGATGAGCACCGCAACCCTAGAGTCGGACTCGACTGGCTTTCGAGCAAGGGAAGCCTTTACCTTTTTATAGATAGGAACACTCTGTCTGGGGCAGTGATGCTCTGTATTCTTGGTGCTTGGGGGGGGCAGCAGTGGGAGGGCTTCTGGAGTTCTGGACCTGCTGGTAGACCTCCTGATGGCACCTGGTTTTTGGCCACTGTGTGACACAGAGCGTTGGACTGGATGGGCCACTGGCCTGATCCAACATGGCTCCTCTCCTGTTCTTATGCAATAGCTGTACCAGTGGGGTGGCTGTCCTGGGGAGGTTGAAGGGGCAACATTGTTGCTTCATTCCTCTCTATGAGCAGTGATGGGCTCAGGTAACAGACCAGAAGAGGGATCCATTCCCTTCCCTGTCCCAACTACAGCCACCCAAATGGTGCAGCTATTCATACGTGCAAGGCCCTTAACCCTGGGAACAAACCTTCCAGGGACTGGAAATGGGTCTGGGGCAGAGGGGAAAGTAGAGGCAATCCCTGTCTTTGATCATGATTTGTAAGCCGCCTTGAGTTCCACAAGGTGGAAAGGTGGCTAACAAATATTTTTCAATAAATAAAATAATAACTAAATAAAATCCCGAACCATCACTGTTTTCCCCTGGTGGTTTTGGGCAGGGCTTTTTTTTGTAGAAAAAGCCCAGCAGGAACTCATTAGCATAATAGGCAACACCCAACAACAGAAACTCATTAGCATATTAGGCCACACCCCTGACAGCACAGCTCATTGGCATATTAGGCCACACCCCCATGTTACCAGAAGTGTGCTCATCCAGCCACACCCACCTTTTGCTTCTTATT
>NW_015166591.1:30573-52756 GCF_001447785.1 Gekko japonicus | reverse complement strand
CGTAGCCAACTTGGAAGCCAGCCGGAACTCCGTCCCTGTGCGTTCCTGCCCAAAAATAGCTCTGGTTTTGGGGATCAAACACAATGTTTCAAGATGCCACTACGGCCGTTCTTCATTTCATTTGATTTGTGGGGGGTCTCCTATGATTCTGCATCTGGCATTCGCTCCACATTTTCTCAACCAGGAGGGGAAAGCGCAGCTCAAAACCACATTCAGACACCCCAGGGGGCAATGCCGTGCTGACTTTAAAGTCATCCCTGAACGGCCATAAATCTATGCAGAAGGTACCGTAAAATTCGATGCTCAAGGGAAGGGACAGCAGCTTGCAAGGCAGAGGGGGATTTCTGTTCCAACGAGGGCTTTGTAAAACAACAGAGGGGAAAGTCAATGCAGAATCGCCTCCCCTATTTGATTTTATTGTTTTGATTATCAGGAAGTTTTAGAACCAAACATTGATAAAAAGATGTAAAATGTGATAAGAATGGAAAATAAAAAGTGTTTTTTTTGACCAAACAAACCGACACCCACATTGAGGAGACGCCCGTTGACAGGCGGTCCCCGTGCAGCAGATCACACTTCCCCGTGCTTTTCCTCGCCCGAAATTTGCATATATCGGTCCTTTTTTGCAACTGTCGGAAGATGTACATCCCTTCACTATCACTTCAACTCTTACTGGACCTGCCAACAAAAGGAAAGAGGAATGACATCGTGATGATTGAGTTCCTGCCACCTTTTACACACCGAGCACAATTTAGAATCATAGAATCATAGAGTTGGAAGGGACCTCCAGGGTCATCTAGTCCAACCCCCTGCACAATGCAAGAAATTCACAAATACCTCCCCCTCACACACCCCTAGTGACCCCTGTTCCATGCTCAGAAGAGGGCAAAAAAACCCTCTCCAGGATCTCCGGCCAAACCGGCCTGGAGAAAAATTGCTTCCTGACCCCAAAGCGGTGATCAACATTTCCCTGGGCATGTAAGAAAGGGCCACAAGAACTGAGCACTGAGGCAACCCTTCCTGCCCTCCCTCTCATGACCTGCTGCCTAAGTTCACAGAATTAGCATGGCTGTCAGATGGCCACCTAGCCTCTATTTAAAAACCTCCAAAGAAGGAGAGCCCACCACCCCCCGAGGAAGCCTGTTGTCAGGAAGTTCTTTCTCATGTTTAGCTGGAAACGCTTCTGGTTTAATTCCAACCCGTTGGTTTTGGTCTGACGTTCTGGGGCAACAGAAAACGACTCTGCACCATCCTCTCTCTGACAGCCCTTCAAGTACTTGAAGATGGAGGATTTTGCCACTCCTGAGCTGGTCCCTTCCAGCCACTGGGGAGCCCTTATTGGCTTTTGAGTCCTCTCGCTCACCTACTGATGATTCAGTCAGACCCACAGCGCAGGAATCAAGGCCGGCAGGACAAGTCATCTGGTCGCCAGAACAGCCTTTGCCAATGCCGACGCAAGTTTCGCATTCCAAAGAGGCGCCTGGAAGGGGAAAGTATTTCTCAGTTAAGAGTGGAGGGGGCAGGTGGGAGACTTCTGCCTAATTGGTCCTGTTCTCTGCCACGGCTTCAAAGATCAGCAGGGGGGAAACGCGGGGTAGGGGGAGGTGCCCAGGCATCGCAAAAGCGCAGTGTCACTTCTGGCCAAAATTGGAAGTGACTTCATGGCAGTACTTGATTTGAGCATCGTTTGCCACTCCTGAGCTGGTCCCTTCCAGCCACTGGGGAGCCCTTATTGGCTTTTGAGTCCTCTCGCTCACCTACTGATGATTCAGTCAGACCCACAGCGCAGGAATCAAGGCCGGCAGGACAAGTCATCTGGTCGCCAGAACAGCCTTTGCCAATGCCGACGCAAGTTTCGCATTCCAAAGAGGCGCCTGGAAGGGGAAAGTATTTCTCAGTTAAGAGTGGAGGGGGCAGGTGGGAGACTTCCACCTAATTGGTCCTGTTCTCTGCCACGGCTTCAAAGGTCAGCAGGGGGAAAACGCGGGGCAGGGGGAGGTGCCCAGGCATCGCAAAAGTGCAGTGTCACTTCTGGCCAAAATCAATGAGTTCCTGCTGGGCTTTTTCTACAAAAAGAGCCCTAATCGCACCCAACATCGTGATGTCACTTCCGGGTTTTGGGGAGGGTTTGGGTGGTTTTTTTTTGCCAGAAGGGACGTTGCGTGTTGGCACCCTGCCAGCATGCCTTTACCAGTTCCTCAGATTCTCCTAGGGTTCCCAACCACATGATGCCCTGGCATCTCTAGTAAAGAGCCAGAGAACAAGGCAGAGCCAGCCACATGTGAGGCCCATCTAAACGGCTTCTGTCTGTCATTCACCCTTGAGACCTTGTGTCTATAAGCAATGCTGTGTATATTCCTCCCTCTCCCTCCCTCTCTCCCCCCACCATCCATCCATCCATTTATCCATCCATCCTACGGCCTGTAAAAAAGTATGCAACATAAGCCTATCTCTTATTTTGCACAATCTGTTTTAGTTTGCTAGTCAAAAGTAGGGACAGTGAACAACCACTGAATTCCTACCTCTACCCCCTGGGAAATATTATTGAGGCTTTCCTATGATTTCTGATATATATTTTTTTAAATATATATTTTTATTTTACCATTTAAGGGGGGTACAGAATGAAAAGGAGCAAAGGGAAAAGGGAGAAGCATAAAACATCATTTGTTGAACATGTTTTAAGTGCCTTGCATAATATAAAAATATAAAACATGAAAAAGTAACGTGGCAAAGAGTATCATAGCAAATCAAAATATGGTAAACAATTCAATACTTCAGCATCATATATTTCCATGTATATTGCTAATATTTTCTATCTATAGGGCAAGGTAGAATAACATATAAGCAAGAAATATAAGAAAGGAGTAAGAAAACATTTTTCTTTACGCAAAGTTAATGCTATCATATAATAACTAGAAAATATGTAACTATAAAAGATTAATGAGGATAGCTACAATAATATAATTATACAGTTTTAATTTCTGATATTTCAACAAGCATTGCTTGCCATCTTCATAGTCCCAAGGACTAGAAACATTTTTTTTAAAAAATCCAGAAAGCCAAATTTTTCATCCCAATTTCAGCAGGCGCTTTTGCAGGAGAAAGTCAACACCTTGCAGTCTCTTTTTCAAGATCACATTTGAAGCCTGGTAATGGAGCTAGGCTAATTTAAGATTTTTGGGGGTCTGCCACTGCCCCAAAGACTGATTTCACCCAAAGAAATACCATAGAAATCCTTGTCAGGGATGAATTTGATTTCAGGTATGGTAGGGTTCAGCCCCAGAATGAATTTTACCTCACGGCCTGGAAAAAAATGACTTGAAGTAGGAAGATCTTTCCTATCCTAGACTGGATAGTCTTTGGTCCTTGTGAATCGGATGCTTCTTTTAGCCTTCTCTAGCTAGGAGCTGGAACTATTATAAAACATGAAATTAACCTCAATGGAACAAATCCCACCCAGCAGTGAACTGCTTTACTCCTTACCTGAAGTTAAAAGTGCAGAGAAGAAGAAGAGTTCCAGGAGAGCCTCCATGCTTGAGCTAATGCCGATCTTTCTTTCTGAATGAGCAAATTCTTTCCCCGGGAGCAATCTATGTCAATGAAAGCACAGAGGAGATTCAAAACAATAAGAACAGGAGACCAGGGTGTGTTATAAGTAATTAGTTACTGTTAAACATTAATCTGGATTGGCGGATATTAGAATGTGTCTCTCTTTTCTGAATTTATGCTTGCCGGTTGTTTGAGATGTCTGTGAGATAAACCCATCTTCTCACTCGCTTGTCATCTTAGCCTTCTCTAGCTAGGAGCTGGAACTATTATAAAACATGAAATTAACCTCAATGGAACAAATCCCACCCAGCAGTGAACTGCTTTACTCCTTACCTGAAGTTAAAAGTGCAGAGAAGAAGAAGAGTTCCAGGAGAGCCTCCATGCTTGAGCTAATGCCGATCTTTCTTTCTGAATGAGCAAATTCTTTCCCCGGGAGCAATCTATGTCAATGAAAGCACAGAGGAGATTCAAAACAGGTCTTACTGAACAGGAGACCAGAGGAAGATCTAAGTTTGGCACAGGGTGTGTTATAAGTAATTAGTTATTGTTAAACATTAATCTGGATTGGCAAATATTAGAATGTGTCTCTTTTTTCTGAATTTACGCTTGCCGGTTGTTTGAGATGTCTGTGAGATAAACCCATCTTCTCACTCGCTTGTCATCAATGTTTAATGTGGCGTTTCTGGTCTGGGAAGATCGCAGTTTGTATTTGAATGAGTTCTAGGGCTGTAAGCTGCCTTGGCTGTTGTTCTAGATAACGGCTGGCTAGAAATGAACTAACTCAAGGAGCCAAACATTTCTTAATTGGTACAAGAGTCCCTTCCCCAAACAAAAATAATGTCCATTTGTACTGAAGGACTTCTCCAGAAGAAGAAGAAGAAGAAGAAGAAGAAGAAGAAGAAGAAGAAGAAGAAGAAGAAGAAGAATTGTTGAGCCTATGTGTAACGTTTATGCTTGACCACTAAAGAAGGCCAGTAGGCTGAAGCGTGTCTGTTTTAGGGTCACATACGGTCTTTATTGTGCCCATGGAAGGAGGAGGAGGAGGAGGAGGAGGAGGAGGAGGAGGTTTGGATTAATAGCCCACCCTTCACTCCGAGTCTCAGAGTGGCTTACAATCTCCTTTCCCTTCCCCTCCCCACAACAGACACCCTGTAAGGTAGGTGGGGCTGAGAGAGCTCTGAGAGAGCTTGTGACTGACCCAAGGTCACACCAGCAGCTGCCTGTGGAGGAGTGGGGAATCAAACCCGGTTCTTCAGATTAGCATCTGCTGCTGTTAACTACTACGCCAAACTTAGCTATTCTGTTTGAGGGGCCGGCTGTGCTACAGAGCCTTTAATGGAAAACTTCCATTTGTGGAGCCCTGCCCCATCTTTAGATTTTCTGCCGCTGCCACATTCCGTGCTATTTTAACAGTCACGATTTATTACAGTCATGAACAGCCATTTCCTCTGGGTTCCTTTCCTATGTGCTGTTCCTGTCTTCCTCTGTGTTGTCAGGAGAACCTTGGACTCCTCCCCTCTCCCTTGGCCTTAGCAGAAGATCACATTTGTCTAACACCAGCTTTGTGTATCCTCATCTGTACTGGAACCGTGCTGAATGATTCCCAGCTCAATCCCCCCCATTTACCATGCCTACATGAGGAATTAGAGAAGAAGAGAAGAGATTGGATTTATACCCCGCCCTTCACTGGGAGTCTCAGAGCGGCTTACAAACTCCTTTCCCTTCCCTTCCCCACAACAGACACCCTGTGAGGTAGGTGGGGCTGAGAGAGCTTTTTCGAGGACTGCTCTTGAGAGAACAACTCTTATCAGAGCTATGGCTTGCCCAAGGTCATCCAGCCAGGTGCAAGTGGAGGAGTGGGGGAATCAAACCCGGTTCTCCCAGATTACAGTCCGCGCACTTAACCACTACACCAAACTGGGTCTCACAAGCCTCCAGCCCCAATTTCCCACCCCATCCCCAAAGCTGAGGAGTGTGAGAAAAAATGACTTTCTCAGTTTCCACAGGATTGTCTGGTGAAGACCATAGAGACTAGAAGCAGCAGCATAGAGTGTCACTCAGTGGTGACCATACATCCTCTCCAAACTCTATGCTCTCCAAGCAATGCCCCGCCCCAAATCTCCTGGCATTTGCTGAGGGAGTGGGAGGAGCCCTACTTCCCCCAAAGTGCCAAACAGACAACTAAGTCTTCGGTCTAGGATGCTAAGCCCCAAGGGTGGTCCCTTTTAACCCATGCCACCATAGAATGGATGGATGGCTATTCAGAAACATGCCTCACAACCAAGGCTCCCTCTAAGCTGTGGAGTCCCGTGAGCAAAAAGTCTACCTTGTGAGCTCCTGGCATTGAAGTGGTGAGCGAGCGATTCAGCTGCTGCACAAATTAGTTTGCCCTGGAGCCGCCCCTTCCTGAGCTAAGATGAACATCTGTGAGCCAGAGGCTAAAAAAAAGTGAGCTGGCTCACACTAACTCAGCTTAGAGGGAACACTGCTCACAACTACTAATAAGTGGTCCAGCCCAGGGGTGGCCAAACCGTGGCTCGGGAGCCACGTGTGGCTCTTTCACACATATCGTGCGGCTCCAAGCAGGGCAGCTGGGGAAACGAAGGGGAGGCACGCCTCCCTGATCGGTCTTCCCTTCGCCAGCCAGTGTTCCCCTTCCTGGGTAGGCTTGAGGCACGGGGGGGGGGGCAACTTTAACTTAAATGCGTTCTCAAAGTCCCCCCCCACCCGAAGCCTACGAATATCATTGGACAAAATTATCATTATCAATATCTATTTTTGCCCCTTTTGTTCTCATTTTTGGCAGTCTCCTTTAAGGTTAATAAAAAGCAAATTTGCGTATTTTTCAATGACAGCCATGACTGTAATATTGGTTCATGTCTTGCGGCTCTCAAACGTCTGACGTTTATTCTGTGTGGCTCCTGCGTTAAGCAGGTTTGGCCACCCCCGGTCCAGCCCATTCCAGCCAACCTAGTTACGGACTAACTAATCTAGGAACCAGGCCTAGTTACACCGTCCCTCCTGAAACCTAAGAACAAGCAATCACTGCGATTTGTGGCTACTGTATTTTATAGTTCATATGTAGTATATATGTCCTTACGAATCACAAAAATAACAGAAAAATCTCCCAACCAATAATGTGATACTGTTACAGTGTCCCCTCTAAGCTGAGTTAGTGTGAATTAGCTCGCAGTTTTTTAGTCTCCGGCTCACACATTTTTGTCTTGGCTCAGCAAGGATGGCTCCAGAGCAAACTAATTTATGCAGTAGCCAAATTCTCTTGCTCACAACTTTAATGCCAGCAGCTCACAAAGTAGAATTTTTGCTCACAAGACCCCACAGCTCAGAGGGAGCCCTGATGCTTGTATCCCCCAAATTAGAAAAGTCCCGTCCTTGTGATGCTGAAGAACAGCTTTTGCAGTAAGCTGAGGAACACCTAGACGTAAGCCTGTTTCAAGGTTGATCTTTTCAAGAACTTATTTACTTATGTTTATTAGCTTCAATGACCAAAGGTCTTAAGCTCAATAATAAAAGATGAATATACAACATTAGCCTCATAATACGAACTTTACAATAAAAGTTTACACAGTCGAAGTAATCAAATGTAAAAGATCTAAAATTTTTAAAAAGAAGTCATGAATAAAACTATAATTCATCTAACTATTCATTTAAATCATAATAACTGGGTGTATACCAAATTCTGTTATAGTTGGGTCAAGCCAGATTTTTGTCACTTTACAGATAAAACTATCATTAAAAATTTAGTAACAGAACTTATTCATAGGCCCCAGTCACATGGGGAAAATTGACGCGGCCAGGGTGCGGCTTTTTAGAGCCGCACCAAAAGAGACACGTGGTGGCGGGATCAGACAGATCCCCTGAGCCGCCGCGCAGTTGCTCCCCGGCACAATCAGATGCCGGGGGGGGAGCCGTGGAAGGGAGAGCGAGGCAGCTGGCTGCGCATGTCTGCGCATGCGCAGTTCGGCCGCGAGTCTTGAATGCTCCTGAAGACGGGCGCGCCGGCGATCCCACGGCTGTGCTTGCTGCAGCGTTTCAGGTTGGTCCTATTATTTCCTAGGGGTTTTTTTAAATGCGCGTTTTTGGCCTGAAGGGTCAGATGCCGGGGGGGGGGGAGCCGTGGAAGGGAGAGCGAGGCAGCCGGCTGCGCATGTCTGCGCATGCGCAGTTCGGCCGCGAGTCTTGAATGCTCCTGAAGACGGGCGCGCCGGCGATCCCACGGCTGTGCTTGCTGCAGCGTTTCAGGTTGGTCCTATTATTTCCTAGGGTTTTTTTTAAATGCGCATTTTTGGCCTGAAGGGATGGATCGGGGACGGGTGCGCGCCGCTTCCCAGATGTTGCGGTGTGATCACGCCCATTTGCTGCGCCCCCGATCCATCCCTCGTGGGCCAAAACCTCCCGTGTGACCAGGGCCGTAGTACACCTTTCTCAGCAATTCTTTCCTTCTTATTGACAACTCAGCTTCTACACAAGGAGCAAGCCAGTTCATTAATGTTTCTTCAGTCAGGTGCTGCGAAATGGGCTTACATCTAGATGCTCATCAACTTGCTACTGAAGCAACTTGCAACATCACAGGGATGGGACTTTTCTAATTTTTGTGATACAGGATCACGTTAATAGTTGTTGAGATTTGTCTGTTATTTATGTGATACGTGTCGGAGGCCTGGCTGCTGGGAAATTCAAGCTTCTGGCCGGATTGGGACCAGAGCACCCGGGCCTCTTCCCTGTCCTGACCCAAAGGTGACCTGAGTGTCAAAGACTCTCCCCCGCACTTCAGCAGTGATGAACAAACCTAGGAAACCCAAGTGTGAAATAGCTCAGACCTGCGTAAGGAGGTCAGAAATATATTTAGACATATGCTTCCTTTGTGTGGAGAAAGAGTACAACAGTGGAAAGCACTTTGTTGTGGCCAAACGCTTGTAAGCAGGCAGACCCCCTCTATTTAGAAGCGTTTTTGTTGTTGTTGTTCAGTCGCACAGTCGAGTCCGACTCTTTGTGACCCCATGGACCAGATCCCGCCAGGCCTTCCTGTCTTCCGCCGTCCTCTGAAGTTTGCTCAATTTCATGTTCGTTGCATCTATGACACTGTCCAACCATCTCATCCTTTGCCATCCCCGTCTTCTTTGACCTTCAATCTTTCCCAGCATCAGGGTCTTCTCCAGTGAGTGCTCCCTTCTCATTGGGTGGCCAAAGTATTTGAGCTTCAGTTTCATTATCTGGCCTTCCAGGGAACAGTCAGGGTTGATTTCCTTTAGGATTGACTGATTTGATCTCCTTGCAGTCCAAGGGACTCTCAAGAGTCTTCTCCGGCACCATAGTTCAAAAGAATCTATTCTTCGGCGCTCGGCCTTCCTTATAGTCCAACCCTCGCAGCCATACATGACTACTGGGAATACCATTGCTTCGACCATGCGGACTTTTGTTGGCGAACACCCTTCATTTCATAGAGTGTGAGGCGCTCATGTGCCAGACGGCCTGATCAAAATGTGCACACGATGGATGCCAGCCTGTCAGGCCTCACAGACATGTCCAGGCAAAGACACTGGAAGGTGTAAGAATCTTGGTCTGACTGTGCTGTGACCCCTCCATCTTTTCTACAGGTTTGCATATGCTAAAACAATGGACTTTTCTCACCCCAGAGCTAACGCTATTGACCTGGATTGTTAATCCTGTCAACCCTGCCTCACCTTCCCCATTCCCATATTTACTTCATAAAAACTACCCTTAACACCTACTGCTTTCCCACGTTGCAAAAAAGGAGGGGTCTCAGTTTTTTTGCTTAGAATCATAGAGTTGAAAGGGTCATCTAGTCCAACCCCCTGCACAATGCAGGAAATTCACAAATACCTCCCCCTCCACACACTCCCAGTGACCACTGTTCCACGCCCAGAAGATGACAAAAATACCTCCAGGATCCCTGGCCAAACTGGCCTAGAGAAAAATTGCTTCCTGACCCTAAAATGGTGACCAGCATTCCCCTGGGCATGTAAGAAAGGGCCACAACAACTAAGCACTGAGGCAACCCTTCCTGCCCTCCCTCTAATGATCTGCTGTCTAAGTTCACAGGATCAGCATGGCTGTCAGATGGCCATCTAGCCTCTGTTTGAAAACCTCCAAAGAAGGAGAGCCCACCACCTCCTGAGGAAGCCTGTTCCACCAAGGAACTGCACTGTCAGGAAGTTCTTCCTAATGTTTAACTGAAAATGGTTCTGATCAGGGCTCTTTTTGTATAAAAAGCCCAGCAGGAACTCATTAGCATAATAGGCCACACCCAACAGTAAATCCCATTACCATATTAGGTCACACCCTGACAGCATCGCTCATTAGCACATTAGGCCACACCGCCATGTTACCAGAAGTGTGGTCATCCAGCCACACTCACCTTTCCCTTCTTATTCTGTTGACCTTGTTTGTTGTCAAAACCCAGGGCTTTTTTTTGCAACAGGAACTCCTTTGCATGTTAGGCCACACACCCCTAATGTAGCCAATCCTAATGAGTTTCTGCTGTTGGGTGTGGCCTATTATGCTAATGAGATCCTGCTGGGCGTGGCCAACTTGGGAGCCAGCCGGAACTCCGTTCCAGTGCGTTCCTGCCCAAAAAGAGCCCTGGTTCTGATTTAATTTTAACCCATTGATTTTGTTCCGACCTTCTGGGGCAACAGAAAATTACTCTGGGCCATCATCTATATGACAGCCCTTAAAGTACTTGAAGATGGTTATCATATCACCTCTCAGTCATCTCCTCTTCAGGCTAACCATACCCAGCTCCTTCAGCCTTTACTCATAGGACTTGGTCTCCCAGCCCCCCTCATCATGTTCATTGCCCTCCTCTGGACACATTCCAGCCAGTGTTCCCTCTAAGCTGAGTTAGTGTGAGCTAGCATATAGTTTTTTAGCCTCTGGCTCACACATTTCTATGTTAGCTCAGGAAGGATGGCTCCAGAACAAACTAATGTATGCAGTAGCCAAATCGCTCGCTTACAGCTTTAATGCCAGTGGCTCACAAAGTAGAATTTTTGCTCACAAGACTCCACAGCTTAGAGGGAGCATTGGCTCCAGCTTGTCTATAGCCTTCTTAAATTGTGGTGCCCCAAACTGAACACAGTACCCTAGCTGAGGTCTAACCAGAGCACAGTAAAGGGATACTGTCACTTTGCGTGATCTGGAAGCTATCATTCTGTCGATACAGCCCAAAATCGCATTTGCCTTTCAAGCTACCACATCACACTGATGACTCATGTTCAGTGAATGGTCTACTTATTTAATTAGATAGTCATTAGTATTCTGAATCATCGGAGGGAGCAATCAGAGTCTTGACTCAAAATTTTATTTTGCATCAGGAACTCCTCCTAAAGACATCTCCCGTTCCTTTGTCCATTTCTGGGAACGCTATTCAGCATTTCCCACCACATTGTTTTACTTCCAGCCAATCCCATTAGAATATTGTTCTAATCAGGGCTTTTTTTTGAAGAAAAAGCCCAGGAGGAACTTATTAGCATAATAGGCCACACCCAACAGCACAAACTCATTAGCATAATAGGCCACACCATGACAGTACAGCTCATTAGCATATTAGGACACACCCCCATGTTGCCAGAAGTGTGCTCATCCAGCCACACCCAACTTTTGCTTCTTATTCTGTTTACTTTGTTTATTGTCAAAACCCTGGGCTTTTTTTGTAGCAGGAACTCCTTTGCATGTTAGGCCACACACCCCTAATGTAGCCAATCCTAATGAGTTTCTGCTGTTGGGTGTGGCCTATTATGCTAATGAGTTTCTGCTGGGCGTGGCCAACTCAGGAGCCAGCCAGAACTCCATTCCTGTGCGTTCCTGCCCAAAAATAGCCCTGGTTCTAATGGCGGTCTCTTCAGCATGCCCTCAGGTACCATTTTGCCCTATAACTGGACTGACACAGGTCCATTGCTGTGTGTCTTGTCTGGGGGCCTGTACTGTTTGGGTCCTTCTCATGAAGCCTTGGCTCACTTGCATGGTCTCTCCTCCACGGATCTTCTGGACAGGTAGCTATCACCCCGTCCCCACCCATATTTCTCACTACTCTCTTAATTTCTAAGTCGGTCTTACATGTGTGTTGCTTCTTGTATGGGCTTTTTATTTTTCTTTGGAGTTAGTGTTCTTATATTCTATCAAATAAAATCTATATATATAATTCCCAGGGCGCCCCCTGCGTGTGGATATCTAAATCCGCACATCCGGGGAACCTGGGGGGCAGGGAGATTTTCCTGCGCACGTGGGGCAATGCCCAGGTGTGCAGAGAAATCTGAAAACTGTAAAAATATATAGGGGGGATAATTAAATCCCCCCAAAAGTAAAAGAGCATCCCCAGCACATGCGCAGGGAATGCTCTTAGAACGACTTCGCCGCTGCCGCCACCACCACCAGAAAGGGGGGGAGGGGAGAAGGTTTGGTCGGATGGTGGCTATAAGCCGCTAAGCCCTCGCCGCTGCCCGGGAGGGAGGGAGAATGTTTGGCAGGCAAGCGAGGGGGGAGGGAGAAATTTTGGTGGGCAAGCAAGGCCTCGCCGCCACTGCGGGAGGGGGGAAGCTTGGAGGGGTGCAGGCCTCGCCGTGGGTGTGGGGGATGGGGGGACAGTGGAGAAGGCTCACCTGCGGCTGCTTCCTTCTCCTGCAGAGCTTCTCCTCCCCCCGCGAGTATCGCGGGTCCCCCTCCTTGTACATTTCTATTTTAACTTGGACCAGTTATTTTGAGAGTTCTTTTAAAGGGAAAGATCCCCGTAAATGCTGGTAGCCAATCTGACTAATTGTCCTCCTCTTGCAAGCTTTTGTCTCCTTCCCCCCAACAAAGGCGGAGACAGCCCCTTTGGGGCACTAAATAACATTTTGGGGTAACACGCTGTTCTGTCAAAATACCAGCTGCAAAACTGCCTATGCAGTAGAAGGGTATATCAGGAAGTGTTAGAGAGAGCAGCAGTTTGAAGCACTTGCTTGCCTTGCTTGGCTTTGCAGTGTTGCAATAAACTCTAAGTCCTGTTTGTGTGTGGCTGATTCTTCATTGGCTTTTCCCTCTGTTGTCTTACGAAACCCACCTTGGAACAGAAATTCCCTTCTGAATTGCGTGCCGCTTTCACATTCTTTGATGATCGGATTTTATGATACCTTCTGCACAGATTTATGGCTGTTCAGGGGTGACTTTGCAGTCAGTACGGCGTTGCCCCAAGGTATCTGAATGTGGCTTTGAGCGACACTTTTTCCTCCCAGTTAAGAAAATGTGAAGCGAATGCTAGATGCGGAATCACCCTGACCGATTTCCCACAGCCGCTGCTCTGCGCTCGCTCCACTCTTTGCCCCGATGGTACGTGTCAATTTACCACTCGAAGCTGCGTGGCCACATTTTGACCCGTGACTTCGCCTGGTTTCCCCCGCAGTTTCATGATCCTGTTTTTTGAGGATTACAAAACCATGGGCAAAATCCGTGGGTCAAAATGCACCCGCGCAGCTTCGAGTGGGAAATTGACACATACCATCGGGGCAAAGAGAGGAGCGAGCGCAGAGCAGCGGCTGTGGAAAATCGGTCCCTGTGTCTCATCGGGCTGGAGCACATAAAGAACCCCCTTTGTGGACAACATGTGTAAGGACCATTTGTATTGTCATGAACGATAAAATACAGTCGCCACATATCACAGTGATCGCTGGTTATTAGGTTTCACACTGTGACGCCAGTTCATTTTTCTGTCCCTCCTGAAACAACATGAAGTAGGTGAAAATAAGTCTTCTAAAGCGCCAGTTATGGTAGACTCCCAAAATTCTTGTCTGGTCCCAAAGTTACCAGCTAATCCAATGTTGTACCTGGGGAGGGCGGGAAACAGCAAATACTTGTTTGGAGTAGAAAGGGAGTCACTTTTATGTACCTCACCTGGCCAGCCTCCATAGACTAAACAAGTAGCTGCCCCAGCCCCAGGTCAGGACAACAGTATTCCTGACAGGAAGCCAAGGAGGTAGGTTAGGTCAAAAGGCGGAGAGACGGAGAAGAAGGAGGAAGAGGAAGAGGAGATTAGAGGGAGGGAAGGAGAGAGAGAGACAGAGAGAGAGATTGACAGGCCCAAGCTTTGAACTCAACCATACCTCATTCCATACCTGACGACTAAGGGCTACACCTCCCCGGCAACGGGTGAGAAGGCCACCTGTGCCATCAATGCAAGCAGCAACCCCCCCCATCTTACCAGCAGCCCTCAAGCGCTCAGTTCAGTCTGTTCAAGGTCTTGCTGAAGGTGAAACTGAAGCTAGACTCTCTGTTCTACTTAGAAAATGCTCCCTCCCTTTGCCCCACTTTAGCTCAGCCCCGCCCAGTTCGACTCTGCTGACCGCATCCATTCATAACGAAAGCTGAATTTGATCCTTCCCCACTGATAGCACTTATGTCCCTGTCTTCTCGTGTCTGGGAAACTTTCACATCATCCAATGCATGACCCCAGTCATCTCCGGGGGGCTTCTTCAAGTGACCCTGCGATCTGAGGCTAGACTACCGAAAAGGCTGCGTCTCTGGTCTCTATTTCTCTCGGCTCAGTAGGTGATGTAAAAAAAAGTCAAGTATATGAGGAGCAGTTGTATGGGAACAGAAGGCAAATCTATATGGGCTTCCAGCCATTTAAAGACCCAACACTTTGAACTGAACTTGAAAAGGCACTAAGTTACTAAACTATGCAGACGCATTTATATGGCTGCACATCTCCTGTCTCTCCTCGTATGGGTCAAATTCAACCAGAGAAACCGAGGCAATTTCTGTGCCAGCACTTATGGCACTTTCACACATGCTGAATAATGCACTTTCGGTCCACTTTCAGGCTGCGGTCACACTGGCGGCTTGGTGCGGCATGGGGGCACTGCTCTTTGCACCGGAACAAGCGATAGAGGGAAGGGGCAAGCAGAGGGTACCTCTTGTGGCAGTCTCCCTTTACCCATGTCCCATGGTCAAGCATCCAGACAATAGATGTGCAGCAACCACGGAGCACGGTGCCCCATGTTTCCCCCCCCTTTAACCTGGTTGTGCATGTGCATATGCACTTATACACACAGATTAAAAATACCACAGCTGAAATGGCTCTGGCGTTCACACATCCCTTCTGGCTTCTGTTCGCCACAACACCATTCAGATGTCCAGAAATGTGGAGTGGGAATGCAAGAATCTGTTAATTCTGGACTTTCCCTGGTGTCTAATTATTCCAAATCCACAACGGGGCATCTCTGGAAGCTGTTGACGGCCACACAGAAGGCAGATGTTCTCGTCTGGTCATGCTCTTTTAATCCACACAGGTAATGCGACTATTTCACTAAAAACTGCCCATGTGACCTCAGCCTCAGTGCACTTTAGCCATCAGTGGCAAGCAGTGTTCCCTCTAAGCTGAGTTAGTGTTAGCAAGCTCACAGTTTTTTAGCCTCCGGCTCACACATTTTTGTTTTTAGCCCAGGAAGGAGGCTCCAGAGCAGTGTTCCCTCTAAGTTGAGTTAGTTTTTTAGCCTCCAGCTCACACATTATTGTTTTTAGCTCAGGAAGGAGGGCTCCAGAGCAGTGTTCCCTCTAAGCAGAGTTATTGTGAGCAACCTCACAGTTTTTTAGCCTCCGGCTCACACATTTTTGTCTTAGCTCAGGAAGGACGGCTCCAGAGCTGATGAATTGATGCAGTAGCGATATCGCTCACTCACAACTTTAATGCCAGTAGCTCACAAAGTAAAATTTTTGCTCACAAGACTCCACAGCTTAGAGGGAGAATTGCTCCAGAGCAAACTAATTGATTAAGTAGCCAAATCACTTGCTCACAACTTTAATGCCAATAGCTCACAAAGTATAATTTTTGCCCGTAAGTCTCCACAGCTTAGATGGAGCATTGGTTGCAAGTGGATTTTACTAAGTGCTCTGAAAGCGGATTGAAAGTGTGTTGTTCGGCATGTGTAAGAACAGCCTGGGTCTGAAGCAAGAGCAGGGTAAGCAGTCTTTTTGGCCAAAGTCTCAGACAACTCCAGTAACATCTGCCTGTGAAGATGATGAATTTCTGGCAAACAATGGGGGAAGGAAGAGAAGATTTTACTTGGCCAGATAAGTAAGGAACAAGTTGGGACCAATGCTCCCTCTAAGCTGTGTTGTCTTGGGAGCAAAAAGTCAACTTTGCAAGCTACCAGCATTAAAGTTGTGAGCGAGCGATTTGGCTGCTGCATCAGTTAGTTGGCTCTGGAGCCATCCTTCCTGAGCGGAGACAAAAACGTGTGAGCTGGAGGCTAAAAAACTGTGAGTTAGCTCACAGTGTCTCAGCTTAGAGGGAACACTGGTTGGGGACCTGTTGGCACAGCCCTAGCCTCAGGGGCTTGCTGCAGTCCTTTGGGCAGAGAAGCAGTCATGACACCCAAGCAAAATGGCCTGCCGCACTGCTGTTTGGCATGTGTGTGGAGGGCGGCCTACCACCGAGCTAGACTGAAGCGGGTCCGGATGGGCATGATCCCAAGGAACCACTGCTGAAGTTTCACCACCAACTCAAGCAGCTTGCCTCGATAGGGGAGATACGCAAAGGGACGGGGGCTGTGGCTCAGCGGCAGAGCACCCGCTTGGCATGCAGAGGGTTCCAGGTTCAATCCCCAGCATCCCCAGTTAAAGGATCTGGTAGCAGGTAGAGTTGCCGACTCCAGGTTGGGGGATTCCAGGAGATTTGGGGGTGGACCCTGAGAATGGTGGAGTTTGGGGAGGGGAGAGGCCTTAGTGGAGAATAATAACAGCAGCAACAACAACAACTATTATTGTTATTATTGTTGTTGTTGTTATTATTATATTTATTATTTTATAACAACAACGATGATGATGATAACAATAACAATAATAACAATAACAACAATAACAACAATAATAATAACAACAACAAAAACAATAACAACAAAAACAATAACAACGATGATGATGATGATGATGATGATGATGATGATGATGATGATGATAATAATAATAATAACACCCTGCAAGTAGGCTCTGGGCGATTTACAGTCATTTAAAAACATTTAACATTACAATTAATGTATAGTTCAAAAAAAACAATAGGACAATACATTCAACCAATCCAGATGGCTATTAGAGTTCACTGTCCCCAGTTGCCATTTTCTCGTGGGGAACTGATCTCTGTGTAGCCTGGAGATCAGTTGTAATTCTGAGAGGTTTCCAGGACCCTACCTGGAAGCTGGCGACCCTAGAAGCAGGAGATGGGAATGCCCTCTACCTGTGACCAGTGTTCCCTCTAAGCCGAGTCAGTGTGAGCTAGCTCACAGTTTTTTAACCACCGGCTCACACATTTTTGTCTTCGCTCAGGAAGGGATGGCTCCAGAGCAAACTAATGTATGCAGCAGCCAAATCGCTCGCTCACAACTTTAATGCCGGGAGCTCAGAAAGTAGAAACTTTGCTCACAAGACTCCACAGCTTAGAGGGAGCATTGCCTGTGACCTGTGGAGCTGCTACTGGTCAATCTGACTAGACAATACTGACTTAGATGAACCAATGGTCTGATCCAGTATAGGACAGCTTCGGGCAACCTCATGCAACCAGCCATGACTTAGTAGTCACATTAGGATTTCATATGCCTAGCTCCAGGCATTGCAGCATTCCTTGAGGTGAGGGGGTTAGAGGATGAGCTTCCCTACTCTGCTCTCTGTGCATTTCTCAGCCCTGCACTGTAGCCAATACGCGGAAGATGCCAGCAAATGCCACAACCAGTCTCATCTAGCCTCCAGACCTAAGAACACACCAGTTCCCGGAGAAGCGGCACCCCTTGAGAAAGAATAACCACATCCTCCAGAAAACGTACAGCTCAAACCTGAGAATCAAACTGGTCAGGTCTTGAGCAGGGAGGGAAGCAGCCAATCTTGGAGGCCAGTTTAAAGCAAAGAGCACACATGTACATCACAGACGTGCTGAACTCAAACTCCAATGAACAAAGACTCTGGAGGGGGAGATGGAACTGCAAGATGTCTGCCTCGGGGGCAATTCCAGTCAACAGCCAGAAAGAACACCCTCCTCTTATGTATACTGACCTCTTTGCACTCTGCTTGGCTCCCGAATGGTACCCCAAGCGGCTCACCATCGGGGAAAAGATCAAGATGGGTGGCCGTGTTAGTCTGCTGGTAGGAGGAGAAAAGAGCCGGAGTCCAGCAGCACGTTAAAGACTAACAAAATTTGCTGCAAGGTAGGAGCTGCGGTGGCTCAAGTGGTTAAGATGCTGAACTGCAGGCTGTGGAAGGCCAGTAGTTCAGCAGTTTGAGACCCGAGTGCGCCGCATGACGGAGTGAGCTCCTGTCTCTAGTTCCAGCTCCCGCCAACCTAGCAGTTCGAAAGCAAGAAATTGCAAGTAGATAAATAGGGACCACTTCGGTGGGAAGGTAACAGCGTTCCGTGCGCCTTGGTGTTTAGTCATGCCGGCCACATGACCACGGAAACGTCTTCGGACAGCGCTGGCTCTTCGGCTTTGAAACAGAGATGAGCACCGCAACCCTCGAGTCAGATTCGACTGGCTTTCGAGCAAGGGAACCTTTACCTTTACTTTTTAGGAGCTTTCCAGAGTCACCACCAATACTCCCTCAAAGGTTTGGAGACTAGTGAGCGAAAATTCTACTTTGTGAGCTCCTGGCATTCAAGTTGTGAGCGAGCGATTTGGCTGCTGCATCAATTAGTTTGCTCAGGAGCCCTCCTTCCTGAGACGAGAACAAAACGTGTGAGCCGGAGGCTAAAAAACTGTGAGCTAGCTCACACGAGCTCAGCTTAGAGGGAACATTGGTCACCACTCACTTCTTCAGGTATCAACTGAAGAAGTGAGCACTGAGGAGCAGCGACTCACGAAAGCTCCTCCCCCTGCCACACATTTTGATAGCCTTGAAGGTGCTACTGGATGCTTGCTCTTTTCTACTGCGTCAGGAAAAGAGAGACGATGCCCAAACCAAGAAACACCAAAACAGCTTCACAACAGCAGACTACGTCTTGGAGTGACCCTGGACTCACACACTGGCTACACTGAAGGCCAAAGTTAAGGTTAGGCATAGGACCAACCAGGGGCAGCTACCCCGGGCCCTATGCAAGGGGGGGTGGACACATGCTAGGGGGCTCCTGACTGCTGAGTTCCTCCACCAGCATAGTTGCCATTGTCATCTCCCTCTTCCATCCTGACTCTGGCTAAAGAAAGAGCAGGGATGGGTAAGCCTGCTCTGCCCTCCCTAGAACTTGCCATGGGGGGGGGGGTGAGCTGCAAAGAGAGGGTACTCCATCTGCCAGAAAACCTCAGCAGCACAAGGAGGCAGCCTGAATGAGCCACAGCACTGATTAAGTTGCTGTTCCTGTGGCCAACTAGGCTCGCCTGCCTTTCCCCCCTGCTTCCTCCCTCCTTCCCTCTCTCTTTCCCCCCTGCTTCCTCCCTCCTTCCCTCACTTCCCCCCGCTTCCTCCCTCCTTCCCTCTCTCTTCCCCCTGCTTCCTCCCTCCTTCCCTCTCTCTTCCTCCCTCCTTCCCTCACTTCCCCCCGCTTCCTCCCTCCTTCCCTCTCTCTTCCCCCTGCTTCCTCCCTCCTTCCCTCTCTCTTCCCCCTGCTTCCTCCCTCCTTCCCTCTCTCTTTCCCCCCGCCTGCCCATCCACGCACCGCAACTCCTGAAAGAAACCTCCAGAGTAAATTGGCTCATCACAGCTTGCCTCTTTTATGCTTCTGGGTTTTCTGGCAGAAATGTCAAGGGGTTAAAAGGACAGTGCTCCAGTTCCTAGAGAGGTCACCCAGAAACTGACGAAAGGAGAAGTCAAAAGTCAAGTCCTTTCCCCATCCACAACCATCTTTGGAAAGTACATTTTGCATTTCCCACACTGGGGTGGGGGGTGGGGGGGCGTCAGATGTAATGCAGAGGCTGGAAGGAATGGGCGAGTTGATGGGCGAGTTGACGGGAAGCTGCAGGGTTAAGGTGTGGAGACAGAAGTCCAGTTGAAGTTTCAAGACGAATGTTTATTACAATGGGAGCTTGTGTTGAGTCAGAGCTCACGAAATGTACACACTGTGAAGGGATGGGAAGAAAACAGCCTTGTAAGTGCCAAGATCCTTCTCAGAACTGACGATGTTTCCCGCAGATGATTCCTACCATAAGTCCCAGTCTAGATGTGAGGACATCCATGGGCCCACGGCATTTTTAAAGAGACTTAAAATTTTTATTTATTTAGTTATTTGTTTAGATTTCTTAACCGCCCTTCCCCGCTTGTGCGGGCCTCCAGGCAGTTTAGAAGAACTCATTCAATACATTATATAAAATCGACTAAAGCCATAACGGAAGGCCAGATAATGAAACTGGAGCTCAAATACTTTGGCCACCCAATGAGAAGGGAGCACTCCCTGGAGAAGACCCTGATGCTGGGAAAGACTGAAGGTCAAAGAAGACGGGTACAGCAAAGGGTGAGATTGTTAGACAGTGTCATCGATGCAACGAACATGAAGTTGAGCCAACTTCAGAGGACGGCGGAAGACCGGAAGGCCTGGCGGGAGCTGGTCCATGGGGTCGCAAAGAGTCGGACTTGACTGTGCGACTGAACAACAAAGCCATAAAAAAAATTCAGTATTAAAAAAAAAAACCAACCCCACGGAAACACATTCAAACATTGTGAAATAAATTAAAACAAGGTGGCAGTGCTAGCATTCAGTCATGGGGGGGGGAAGGAGTGTGCCAGGCAGATGTAAGGAACCACCGCCTCTCTGCCTTGCACGCCCTGCAAAACTTTAATAGGTCAGGCAGGGCACGGATGTCATTCGGCAGACAGTTCCACCAGGCTGGGGCCAAAGCTGAAAAGGCCCTGCCGCTGGTCGAGGCCAGTTGGATATCTTTGGGGCCGGGGACCACCAGAAGATCGTCTGCAGATCTTAATGCCCTTCGGGGAACATATCGGGAGAGGCGGTCCCGAAGGTACATAGGTCCCTGACCGTTTAGGACTTTGAAGTTAAGCACCAACCTTGAATCCGATCCGGTGCTCCACCAGCAACCAATGCAGTTCGTGCAGCACTGGATGTATATATACCCTCCATGGGGTCCCCGTAAAGACCCGCACTGCTGCATTTTGTACCAGTTGAAGCTTCCAGGTCAGGCTTCCGGGTCAGTTTGAAGGGTAGCCCTACGTAAAGTGAGTTACAATAATACAGGACTTTTTTTGTAGAAAAAGCCCAGCAGGAACCCATTAGCATAATAGGCCACACCCAACAGCAGAAGCCCATTAGCATATCAGGCAACACCCTGACAGCACAGCACATTAGCATATTAGGCCACACACCCCATCTTACCAGAAGGCTGGTCATCCAGCCACACCCACCTTTCGCTTCTTATTCTGTTTATCCTGTTTGTTGTCAAAACCCAGGGCTTTTTTTGTAGCAGGAACCCCTTTGCATGTTAGGCCACACACCCATAATGTAGCTAATCCTAATGAGTCTCTGCTGTTGGGTGTGGCCTATTATGCTAATGAGTTCCTCATGGGCGTGGCCAACTCGGGAGCCAGCCGGAACTTTGTTCCTGTGCGTTCCTGCCCCAAAATAGCCCTGCAATAATCCAGCCTGGAGGTGACCGTTGCATGGATTACTGTGGCAAGGTCAGGGCGAGGCAGATAGGAGGCCAGTTGTATGATTTGGTGCAGTTGGAAAAATGCCCGCCGGGCAACGTGGGCGATCTGTGGCGTCATAGACAGAGCGGGGTCCAGGATCACCCCCAGACTCCTGACGGTAGGCGCCGGTGTCAAAGGCACCCCATCGAGGACTGGGATTTGGCTCCCCAGTTCTGAATTACACCTCCCCCACCCCCAGCCACAGAACCTCCATCTTAGTTGGATTCAGGGCTATTTTGCTGGGCTTTTTCTACAAAAAAACCCCCCTGGTTGGATTCAACTTCATCCGGCTTTGCTGTAAGGGCCCTTTGCTCTTCCTGAATTGAGAAGATCATCCATCGAAATGCCAACATGGAACACAGTCTCATCTTGACCTGGCCGGCCCAGGCAAGCCTGCTCTCGTCAAATCTCGGAAGCTAAGCAGGGTCAGCCCCGGTTAGTATTTGGATGGGAGACCACCGAGGAAGTCCAGGGTTGCTACACAGAGGCAGGCAATGGCAAACCACCTCTGTTCCTCTCTTACCTTGGGCTTTGGGTTTCCAGAAGTCCTTTGACAATTTCCCCCCCACCTTGGGTAGGATTGCCGGCTCCAGGTTGGGAAATACCTGGAGATTTTGGAGACGGAGCCTGAGGATGGTGGGTTTGGGGAAGGGAGGGGGGCTTGAGAGCCAGTTTGGTGTAGTGGTCAGGAGCACAGGCTCTAATCTGGGAGGACCAGGTTTGATTCCCCACTTCTCCACATGCAGCTGCTGGTATGACCTTGGGTCAAAAACCTCCAAAGGAAGTTTAGAAAACTAGTAAAGAAGAAGAAGAAGAAGAAGAGATTGGATTTATACCCTGCCCTTCACTCGGAGTCTCAGAGCGGCTTACAAACTCCTTTCCCTTCCCCTCCCCACAACAGACACCCTGTGAGGTGGGTGGGGCTGAGAGAGCTCTGAGAGAACTGTCTTTGAGAGAACAGCTCTGAAAGGACTATGGCTTGCCCAAGGACATCCAGCAGCTG
>NW_015166591.1:29487-30546 GCF_001447785.1 Gekko japonicus | reverse complement strand
ACCCAGCCCAGAGTCCGCGCACTTCACCACTGCACCAAACTGGCTCCCCAAAGGGCCAAAAGTTAAAAAAAAATCAATAGGTATGGACAAAAGTATATGTGTTTATTTCAAAAACATATAAAAACCTTGTAGGGGCCCAAATGAAACAATCAACAGGACAAATGCACAAAAGGAACCTGAGCTAAGACAACAATGTGTGAGCTGGAGGCTAAAAAACTGTGAGCTAGCTCACACCAACTCAGCTTAGAGGGAACACTGATGTCACCCCTCACCTGCTATCTGAAGTGCTAAAATCTCATAAAAGCTGTATTCGCTGATGGACTGGATCCCGATTTCCAGGCAGCAACGGCCCTTTGGAATGAGGGAGTTCCTAGCTTGTCCCTTAATCTGTTATCTGGTACCCTTGATGCTGCTAAAACTCCAGGACCGAGTTCACACAAGAGCTGCACCATGGTCGCGCCTCCCTTCACCCCGCTTCTATTGGTCAATTTCCCACTCGAAGCCGCGCGGCCGCATTTTGACCCACGGCTTCGCCTGATTTCCCTCGCGGTTTCATGATCCTGTTTTTTGAGGACCACGAACCCACAGGGCAAATCGGGTAAAGCCGTGGGTCAAAATGCGGCCCTGCGGCTTCGAGTGGGAAATTGACCAGTAGAAAGCGAAGGCGCAGCTCTTGTGTGAAATTGGTTCAGGAGATCAACAGACACAAGACAGGTCAGCTCAGTATGTGACGTGTTTGCAGTGGAACCTGTAAATTAGCATTTCCCTTCACAATTTGGACAGTATGTGTAGAAACAGATTGGTCAGTTTCTCTGCGATCTCAAGGACTTGCAAGAACCTCTGTAGTTGATGGTTGAATGCAGGGGTTGTTTCCTGCGGGAGCACACAGGAGCGGAGCTCTGGCAGTAAGGAGCCCAGGGGGTGGGCACATGCAACAAACCCCGCCCCCTGCTCCCAGTAGCTCTCAGTTGGGCCACGAAGAGCAAGAAGCAGCCAGGTAAGTTGCAGAGCCCCCCCCCCGACCCACCTTCAGGTAAAAGCTCTCCCTCCTCTGTGAGG
>NW_015166591.1:26940-29178 GCF_001447785.1 Gekko japonicus | reverse complement strand
CCATCCTGGAGGTGATCCTGGAGGGTTGGTGGGTTTTTTTTGCCATCTTCTGGGCATGGAACACGGGTTACTGGGGTGTGTGTGTATGGGGAGAGGTATTTGTGAATATGTTGATCACCACTTTGGAGTCAGGAAGCAATTGTTCTCCAGGCCAGTTTGGCCTGGGATTCTGGAAGGTTGTTGTTGTTGGGTTTTTTGCCCTCTTCTGGGCATAAAACGGGGGTCACTGGGGGTGGGGGGGTATTTGTGAGTTTCCTGCATTGTGCAGCGGGTTGGACTAGATAACCTTGGAGGTCCCTTCCGACTCTATGGTCGAATCTGCATTTGCATTTTTAATCAGTTTCATGCTGCTGTGACACCGTCTTTCTCTATGGTTGTTTGAATGTTGTTTGGAGAAGATTCTTTTAAAACAGTGCAGAGGTGCAATGAGAGTGGAGCCACCATGAAAGGGCACAAAACATATGTGGACATGCAAAAGTATGCTAGCACTGTTGAGGTGTGAAAATGACACCAAAAGTAGACAACTTTTTTGAAGACGGTGTCAGAAGGCTGGGACACCGGTGGGAAAGACAAATGCAGATTCAACCTATGAGTCTATAGTGGGGGTTTCTTTTCATGCTGAGGCAAATCTTTCTCAGGGAGGGAAGGGAGCGATGTCTCGGGGTTTGCGGGGGTGTTGTTGTGGCTCAGGTGCAACCGGAGAAGCCCGGAAGCTCCCAAACTTGGGGCAGGGAGCAAGACAAGGATGAGGCACCAACCATCTGCAGTCAGTCCGAAAAACAAACCCAGGCCTAACTCACACGTCTGTTAAGGGAAGAAGAAGAGACTGGATTTAGACCTCGCCCTTCACTACCCAAAGGTGTCTCAGAGTGGCTTACGAACTCCTTTCCCTTTTCCTCCCCACAACAGACACCCTGTGAGGTGGGTGGGGCTGAGAGAGCTCTGACAGCAACTGCTGTTTTTCAAGGACACCTCTGACAGAACTATGGCTTGCTCAAGGTCATCCAGCCAAGTGCAAGTGGAGGAGTGGGGAATCAAAGCCGGTTCTCCCAGATTAGAGTCCACGCACTTAACCACTACACCAAACTGGGGTAGGGATCCAACGAAACAAACAAGCTTCCCATCCTACAGATTCCAGACAGGCTTCCTTGGAAAGTCGGGATCAGACAAAACAAGAACAAAACAAAATCTCGCAGCCTTGCATCTCGCAGCCACTTCAACCCCCTCCTGTGTCAGGATCAGAGTTTCCCTACCTCGCCTGACTTCCCATTGACGAGGGAAGTGAATCTCCCCCACTGCATGCTTGGCTCTCCAAAACTTCCTGTTTTTGATGGGCAATCGCCTGTTGCTTGCAAACTTTGAGGAACTTCCCAAGGCAGCCTGCCTGGAACGCCCAGGCTGAAGAGCTCGGGTGATTTCCCAGAAGCGCTGCTCCGGGCGCACTCTTCTCTTTGGCCCGATGGTACATGCCCATTTCACACAAGCTGCTGTGTGACGGGCATTTTGTCCCGCAGCTTCGTGCCACTTCCCCCGTGTCTACTCAATCCTGTTTTTTTGAGGATTGAGTAGACGCGGGGGAAATCGCACAAAGCTGCGAGGCAAAATGCGGCCGCACGGAAGCTTGTGTGAAATTGACACGTAATGGACAATCTCCCGCCAGGCTCTCCTGTCTTCCGCCGTCCTCCGAAGTTGGCTCAATTTCATGTTCGTTGCATCGCTGACACTGTCTAACCATCTCATCCTTTGCCGTCCCCGTCTTCTTTGACCTTCAATCTTTCCCAGCATCAGGGTCTTTTCCAGTGAGTGCTCCCTTCTCATTTGGTGGCCAAAGTATTTGAGCTTCAGTTTCCATGGGGCAAAAGGGAGGGATGAGCCCGGATCAGCGCTTGTGGCTGATTCCGCATAGGCTTTTCCCTCCCTTGTTCTACAAACCCTACCTTGGAACAGAAATCCCCATCTGCATGGCATGCCACTTTCACTTCCTTTGATCATCGGGTTTTATGGTAGCTTCCGCACTCCATGCCACTTTCGGGTTCTTTGATCGACGGATTTTATGGTACCATCTGCATAGATTTGTGGCCGTTTTATGGCTGTTTAGGGGTGACTCTGCAGTCAGTGAAATTAAAATACGCCTGCTCCTTGGGAGGGAAGCTATGGCAAACCTAGACAGCATGATAAAAAGTAGAGAGATCACCCTGCCAACAAAAGTCTGCATGGTCAAAGCAATGGTATTCCCAG
>NW_015166591.1:19555-26715 GCF_001447785.1 Gekko japonicus | reverse complement strand
TCTACTTGCAATTTCTTGCTTTCGAACTGCTAGGTTGGCAGGAGCCAGAACTAGAGACGGGAGCTCACTCCGTCATGCGGCACACTAGTCTCGAACTGCTGAACTACCGACCTTCCGCAGCCTGCAGTTCAGCGTGTTAACCACTTGAGCCACCGCAGCTCCGAAGGCCGCAAACCTATGCAGTAAAACCGAGAGATCAAAGGAAGCAAAAGTGGCATGCAGTGTGGAGGCTATGATAAAATCCAAGGATCGGCAGAAAGTGAAAGTGGCATGCGATGTAGAGGGGGAATTTCTGTTCCAACAGTGGGTTTGGTAAAACAACGGAGCGAATGCTGCAGAACGGGTCTTTGTTTGCTGGTTCCTGTAGGCTGGGAGACAAATGTTGAAGCCAAGACAAAACCCACTCCCCATGACCCACAAGCGAAACATGTATTTCCCCCCTGCTGTGTTCAAACCTGGGGGGAGGGGCAATTTAAACAAACCCTCTCTGTTCATTTGCTGTTCTCATGTGGTGGGATGTCACTGTATTTAGTATTAAGGGGTGTTTCTCTCAAGGCACTTCCTAAACTTTCTAATCAAGCCCGTTGCCCCTGTACGCCCCTCTCTTATCGAATGGAAAAGCATAACAGAAGGCAGAATAGAAACCCTGCCATTTTCCCAGTGTGGATCGAGCTCACATTGAGTGCGGGCAAAGTGAGGCTTTTGAAAGCCGCACCAAAATAGACACGCGGCGGCAGGATCATACAGATCCCGTGAGCCGCCGCGCAGTTGCTCCCGGGCACGATCAGATGCCAGGGAGACTGGGAAGAAAGCGACGAGATGGAGGCTGCCGAACTGCGCATGTGTGAGCATGCGCAGTTCGGCCAGGAGTCTTGGATGTGCCGGCAGAAGGATGCGCCGGCGATCCCACGGCCGCCGTTGATGCGGCCGTGCTGGTAAGTCCACCTCTGCAGGTGGTTTAGTTTAGATGCGGCTTTTCGGCCTGAAGGGCTGGATCGGGGACGGGTGTGCAACATTTCCCAGATGTTGCGGTGGGATCACGCCCATTTGCTGCACCCCCGATCCGTCCCTCTCCCGACCCAAAACCTTTTGTGTGACGGTGGCCTCTGTCTGCCTCCAGTGGTATTTATTACCATAGCACTACAGCATTAATGTTGCTCCTAGCCACCTTTTTGCTCACACAGTCATGACAGTTTAAAGTCCTCTGTATTTATTTTAAAATGTTAACTACATTCCTTGGCTTAAAAAAAAGTATCTTTGCACGAACATCAGTCTTTCTCCCTTATGCAACACCAATGGCGCTTTGGGATTAACTGTATCTATTTATGCAATGATGTTAAATCAAGTATGCTCAGATTTATGCAATTTTATGTGACATGCCTTGGTTTAAACAACACGTTTTTTCAGGTTTTGTTTCAGTGTTTCCCCATCGCCTGTCTCTACTCCCCTATCTCTGATCACAGCTTAAGTCCGCCTCACTGAGTGGTGTATAGGAAACGTAGTTTAATTTATGTGTATTCTGCTTGACAGAGCTGCGGTGGCTCAAGTGGTTAAGACGCTGAACTGTAGGCTGTGGAAGGTCGGTAGTTCAGCAGTTCGAGACCCGGGTGCCGCATGACCGAGTGAGCTCCCGTCTCTAGTTCCAGCTCCTGCCAACCTAGCAGTTTGAAAGCAAGAAATTTCAAGTAGATAAATAGGTACCACTTCGGTGGGAAGGGAACAGCGTTCTGTGCGCCTTGGTGTTTAGTCTTGCCAGCCACATGACCACGGAAACATCTTCGGACAGCACTGGCTCTTCGGCTTTGAAACGGAGATGAGCACCGCAGCCCTAGAGTTGGATTTGACTGGCTTTCAAGAAAGGGAACCTTTACCTTTACCTATTCTGCTTGAGTCACTTGAGATTTGTAAAATCAAGCAGGTGGAATCAGGGCTATTTTTCTTTTTCTTTTTTGGAAAAAGAGGTGCCGGAATTCTCAAGAGGGGAATGAAGTTTTCAATCTGTATACTGAAACTTTCAAACATTTAAAAAAGAAATTTGTCAAAGAGGTTCCGGAACTCTGTTCTGACACATTCCTCCAGGAAAAAAGAAGCCCTGGGTGGAATGAAGGTGTGATGCAGACTTGACTGAACTGTGTGATGCCAAACAGATTTCAAGTTGCACAAAAGGGCTAATAGGTTACAAGGACGACCATCCAGTGAAGTAGATGAGGCTGAGAATGCCAGTAGGGACTTGAACCTGGGTTTCTTAGGTCCAGCACTCTAGTTACACAATTGCTGCCCAGAAGAACAGCCATTACCAGGTTTTCTGTCCCAATAGCTCTTGGTGCACTATGAAATCTTTTTTATGTGGTCTAACCCAATTTAGCCACAATATGTGTGTGTTAAGCACTGACAAGTCATTTCCGACTTACGGCAATCATGGCAATCATATGAATCAATGTCCGCCCCCCCCCCCACGTCCTGTCCTTAACCGCCTTGCTACAGTCTTGCAAACTGAGGGCTGTGACTTCCTTTATTGAGTCAGTCTGTCTCATGTCTGGAGCTGCGGTGGCTCAAGTGGTTAAGACGCTGAACTGCAGGCTGTGGAAGGTCGGTAGTTCAGCAGTTCGAGATCCGAGTGCGCCGCATGATGGAGTGAGCTCCCGTCTCTAGTTCCAGCTCCTGCCAACCTAGCAGTTCGAAAGCAAGAAATTGCAAGTAGATAAATAGGTACCACTTCGGTGGGAAGTTAACAGCGTTCCGTTCGCCTTGGTGTTTAGTCATGCCGGCCACGTGACCACGGAAACGTCTTCGGACAGCGCTGGCTCTTCGGCTTTGAAACGGAGATGAGCACCGCAACCCTAGAGTCGGATTCGATTGGCTTTCGAGCAAGGGAACCTTTACCTTTACCTCATGTTGGGTTTTCCCCTTTCCCTGCTGCCTTCAGATTTCCCTAGCATTATTGTATTATTATAGCCTGCACAATACCTCTTGTACCACGTCTTGTTCCACTTCAGAGTTGAACCGGTTGTTGTCTGTTACTTGTTAGAGCAATCAGTGGGTTCTACACGTAAATATCTTTTATTTAGAAGCACAAGCATGACAGTTCTGTACACACACGCAATGGGCTGCTGTCCACGGCATTAAACTGCCCCTTAACAAAAAAAACCCCAAAAAAACCCATACAAAAAATTTCTGTCAACAGATCTGGTGGGAATATGGGCACATTGTACGGCAACAACTTCTCTGTGATCATCCTTTGCGCAGATATCCTGGCTGATTGAAGCAATTGTGATAGCATTCTGAGGCTGCCTTGTTAAGTGGCATCTGTCATAGCAAGTAATTTTATTTGCAAAATGCTTTGCATATCAAAGATATCACTAGCGACTAAGATTCCACGTCTACGTCATGGGGGTCAGATTTAGATCCACGTTCTAACTTGGAGGAGCTAAGCTGATTGCGTTAAGAAGAGAAGAAGAGATTGGATTTATACTCCGCCCTTTACTCAGAGTCTCACAGCGCCTCTCCTTCCTTTCCTCTCCCCACAACAGACATCCTGTGTGAGGTAGATAGGGCTGAGAGAGCTTTGAGAGAAATGCTCTTGAGAGAACAGCTCCGAGAGAGCTGTGACTGACCCAAAGTCACCCAGCTGGCTGCGTGTGGAAGAGGGGGGAATCAAACCAGGTTCCCCAGATTAGAGTACCAGGTTCCCCAGATTAGAGTCCGCTGCTCTTAACTACTACACCAAACTGGCTTAAGGTACACTGGGGGCAAAGGAACATGTATACTTCTCCAGTATGGCCGTCTCAGAGCAGATGGCCAAGTAATGAGCTCTAAGTTGAGTACCGTTCTCTTCATTGAATGTTTTCATCTGCATTTCCATCTCCTTCCATATATCCCCCATGCACCAAATACAGTCATTAGGCAGCCATTTTTTGGCTGTCCCACCACTTATGGTGGCCTGTCTGGCATTGACCGAAGCCCAGGCCTTTCCACCATGACTTCTGCTCTATGGAATGGACTCCCTGAAGAGGTGACAGGGGCCCCCTCGTTGGAGATCCTGTGGAGGCATGGCCATCTTCCATACTTTACGTGGCAAGTCCAATCCTGAGGGCCTCTCGTTGGTGTTTATCAGGTAGGGTTGCCATCCCCGCGATGGGGGCGGGGGTTTACCCCCTTTCAGGGGGCCCAATTCACCGCTGCTTCGCTAGAGCCCCGCCCCCGAGCAGCCCCATCCATGCAGATGTGTCCGGCATGATGATGTCACCTCATTGCGCAGGGCATGTTGCGGGGGGGGGATGCTCTAGCATCTGAGGAAAAACTCTATGGTAACCACTCAGAAACTCTATGGTAACTGCTATATTTCTTTATTGTAACCAGAAAAAACTCTATGGTAACCATAGAGTTTTTTCCTCAAATGCTAGAATGTTCCCCTGCAACACCTTTGGGTGACATCATCACAGCATGTGCACTTTGCACACAAGGCAGGATCCCCAGGACAGCGGGCTGGAGCCCCCCGCCTGCAATAGGTAGGGTCCTGGCAACCCTATTATGAGGTTATGGATATCAGGTGGAACTGATTGCATCCATGTTTGCAGCCATTCGCAAGCCAATGCAGAATCATCATGGAGCATGTGTTTGTATTGGAAACATCATAAAACAGACAGGGGGAAGTGCACAGGAAACTCCCAGGTCTCCATGCAGGAAGCAGAAAGTTCAAACAGGACTCCGAGAACAAAAAATGCAACATATGTCACTGAGATCCACCTCTTGTTGTCTACCAGTTTCTAGCTGTGTTTTATGTTTAGGTCACTCATTTTTAAATAAAAAGATAGCTAGACTGTATTTGCACTGACTGTGGCCCTGTTCACACGGAGCATTTGCTGCGCTGAAGGCACGATTGTCACACAGATTTTCCGGGCGCGATCAAACCGGAACATCTGGGAGGCGTAGCGTACCCGTGGCTAACCCATGGCTTCTCGCCGAAGATGTGGAGTAAAAAACTACCACATATGAGGTACTAGTTTCCGGAAAACGCGGGGCAAGGGCGGGCATCTGATCGTGTTTCTGCGTGAATCCCGTGGCATCCGGCGCCCGTCCATGTCCCGCCTCAAACCGGATGTGTTGGGGTTTTTTTGTAAGTCTCCACAGGATGCGCACAAATGATCATCCGCATGTGCAAACTTTGGCGAGAAAAAAAAATCCCGTTTGCCACGAAAGCAGCACCTAGCGATTTCCAGGGTGATCGCGCTGCACCGCTTCTTTGCCACGCTGCAGGATAGCCATGTGACTGGCACCTAACGGCCTAACCACGGGACCTCAACGGGACGTGTGATCGGGCTGCCGCGTGTTACTTTGCTCCGGGGCTAACAACCACACTCCCCCACACACATTTTCCAGCCCGTGTGACCGGGACCTGTATATATCAAGTTTCTATGATCCTTGCAATAAAAATGTTTATGTTCTTTTAATAAAGCAGGAGTCGAGTGGTGCTATAAAGACTAAAAAATATATATTAAATTTGGTTAGTCTTTAAGTGTCAGCAAGCTGCCAAGTTTTCTTTTCTTTCCCTTTTCATGCGCATTCCTTCCCCTGCGCTTAATTGCCGTTCTACTGCACCGAGTATCTTTCAAGAAGAAGAAGAAGAAGAAGAAGAAGAAGAAGAGATTGGATTTATACCCCGCCCTTCACTCGGAGTCTCAGAGTGGCTTACAAACTCCTTTCCCTTACCGTCCCCACAACAGACACCCTGTGAGGTGGGCGGGGCTGACACAAACTGCTCTTTTTCAAGGACAGCTGTGCCAGAGCTTGTGACTGACCCAAGGTCACATCAGCAGGTGCAAGTGGAGGAGTGGGGAATCAAACCCGGTTCTCCCAGATTAGAGTCCGCTCGCACTTAACCACTACACCAAACTGGCTCTCTTGTTAAGGCCGCTGGAGGAGTCGCTGAGATTATTGCTTTGGCTTTAGTCAGGATGAGCCGTGGGAAGCTCGTACCTCTTTTTGCTTTGGGTAGCAGTTGGTTCTCAAGCCTCATGATGCGTGCGGGAACCATAATAATTGGATGTTGCTGATACGGATGTACTATAACCTTCCATGCACATAGTTTACCTGTCGTTCCTAACAGTGTTCCTGTCCATGCATCTATAGCTTCAAATAAAGTAAAACCTTCCTGCAAGTGTGTACTTCATTGTCGCTGTGGGTCCTGACATTAAGATGCCTTTGGACTCCTCTTTCATTCTGCTGAGAGCAACCCATCTGGCATTGCTCCTCTGTGGGGAAGAGTGCCCCCCCCGGTCCTTTTGCATTTGTGCGTGCGTGCATGTCTGTGCCTGGGAGTCATGACAACCTCTGGTGACTCCTACTGGGGCATGGAGGACATCCAGAGAAGTGGCTTGATATAGCCTGCCTCTGTCTCCCGACCCTGGTATTCCTTGGAGGTCTCCCATCCAAATACTTGCTTAGCTTCCGAGATCTGATGAGATCAGGCTTGCCTGGGCTATCCAGGTCAGGGCGGGAGGAGTGATCTTTGAATTAAAGTAAAGGTAAAGGTTCCCTTGCTCGAAAGCCAGTCGAGTCCGACTCTAGGGTTGCGGTGCTCGTCTCCGTTTCAAAGCCGAAGAGCCAGCGCTGTCCGAAGTCGTTTCCATGGTCATGTGGCCGGCATGTCTAAACACCAAGGCACACGGAACGCTGTTCCCTTCCCACCGAAGGGGTACTTATTTATCTACTTGCAATTTCTTGCTTTTGAACTGCTAGGTTGGCAGGAGCTGGAACTAGAGACGGGAGCTCACTCCGTCATGCGGCAACCCGGGTCTAGCTATCAGAAAGGCAGGTCCCTGCCCTGAGCTTCTTACCAACCAGAATTCAACCCATGGGAGGACTAGAGAGGGCTAGGAGAAAGTTGCAGACATTTCAGTTCAGACCTGTGTGTGTTACGTGTAGGACCTTTGAGCATGTGCAAAGGGCCCTCTGAATGGTACTTTCTTTTCTCTGAGATTTTTGGGGTGGAGCCTGAGCGGTGGGTGTTGCCTTCTGACACACTTCCGGCGATGTCAGTGGGTCTGACATATGCAAATGAGTCATGCTAATGAGTAGTGCTAATGGGCTCCTGCACCTCTTTTTCTACGAAAGGAGCCCTGACTCTAACCCAGTCTCCATCGTCATTCCCAGTCTCCCTC